>NW_026968314.1:0-104810 GCF_028390025.1 Pseudophryne corroboree
GTAAGGCAAGTAAAAGTGTGTGGGCCCTGCAGCACCACCTGTTGTTCGCATTGTGCGTTGGAAGGCACAAATTAAGCAGACGGGAGGAGAAGTCAGGATAGTGCGCAAGGGCATTCTTTTCTCTTAGTCCGGGGGCAAGGCTTCCACTTCTCTTTTCTTCAGCCGCTCCCTTCTATACCCTTGTGCACTATCCTGACTTCTCCTCCCGTCTGCTTACTTTGTGCCTTCCAATGCACAATGCAAACTACAGGTAGTGCTGCAGGGCCCACACCCTTTTACTTGCCTTACAGAGCAGCTCTGGAGCTGTTACAGTGCCCAGCTGCTGCAAGAAATCAGCTTGAATGCTCCAGGGGATGGGGCATGGCCAACATGAGCCCCACACCAAAGGAGGGTGGAGGTGTTTAATGCGAACTAGGGGTCATCCAAGCACCGCAAAAGGCCGCCATGCCCTGCACGCCCCTTTTCTCTTTTCATATGCAGACGAGGGTTGAAGCCAACTTTGACCCACTGCTTGGATGACATCACCGTATGCAAATCCGTCTTCTGCAGAACTTCCCCCAGGAATGCTTGCACTAGTTGTTGCATTTGGTTTGTTGTTTGGGGGTGCTTCAGTATTAGGCAGCCTTCTGCCCTCCCATGTTCATCTGAAAATATGTGTTCTCCCTGCAGTTGTTGTCCCCAGATGAGAGTTCCCTTGTGCTGCCTCAGTTAAATCTCCTTTACTTGACAGAGATGTGCATGAGCAGCGGCCCTCCCCAGCCCTATTCCAAATCATACTTATTTTGCATAGGAGATACCATGGTCATGAAGATTTTTCTCCCAGGGTGAGGTTCATTCATTGCATTTTGGGTATGCTGACCCCTGTGATTTCCCCAAATGTGGGAAACTCAACTGCATTATTTGTGGTAGTGGGGGACTGTGTTTGTGCTTTCCTCTGGTCAGCTCTGGTAAAAGTCAGATTTCTTTGTCTCAGATTTTCCTCTAGCCTTGTTCTTCTTTCGAGAGTTCCCTTGTGCTGCCTTAATTGGATCTCCTTCACTTTACAGGGGGGTACCCTAGCAGCGACCCTCCCCAGCTCTAGCCCAACTCCTACTTACCTGCCAGGTGAGATACTATGATCATGAAGGTGCTTCTCCCAGGGCAAGGCAAACCCATTGCACTCTGGGTGTGCTGCTCCTGCGATTTCCCCAAATGTGGGAAACTTGACTGTATAATTTGTGTTTCCCCTGGTCGGCTCTCGTATAATTCAGATCTCTTTGTCTCAGATCTCTCTCCAGCCTAGTTTGCTGTCTGTTTCCACTTCTCTTTTCTTGAGCCGCTTACTTCTATGCCCTTGCGCACTATCCTGACTTCTCCTCCTGTCTGCTTACTTTGTGCCTTCCAACGCACAATGCGAACTACAGGTAGTGCTGCAGGGCCCACACCCTTTTACTTGCCTTACAGAGCAGCTCTGGAGCTGTTACAGTGCCCAGCTGCTGCAAGAAATCAGCTTGAATGCTTCAGGGGCTGGGGCATAGCCAACATGAGCCCCACACCAAAGGAGGGTGGAGGTGTTTAATGCAAACTAGGGGTCAGCCAAGCGCCGCAAAAGGCCACCATGCCCTGCACGCCCCTTTTCTCTTTTCATATGCAGACGAGGGTTGAAGCCAACTTTGACCCACTGCTTGGATGACATCACCATATGCAAATCCATCTGCGGCAGGCCTTCCCCCAGGAATGCTTGCACTAGTTGTTGCATTTGGTTTGTTGTTTGGGGGTGCTTCAGTATTAGGCAGTCCTCTGCCCTCCCATGTTCATCTGAAAATATATGTTCTCCCTGCAGTTGTTGTCCCAAGATGAGAGTTCCCTTGTGCTGCCTCAGTTGAATCTCCTTTACTTGACAGAGATGTGCATGAGCAGCGGCCCTCCCCAGCCCTATTCCAAATCATACTTATTTTGCATAGGAGATACCATGGTCATGAAGATTTTTCTCCCAGGGTGAGGTTCATTCATTGCATTTTGGGTATGCTGACCCCTGTGATTTCCCCAAATGTGGGAAACTTGACTGCATTATTTGTGGTAGTGGGAGACTGTGTTTGTGCTTTCCTCTGGTCAGCTCTGGTAAAAGTCAGATTTCTTTGTCTCAGATCTTCCTCTAGCCTTGTTCTTCTTTCGAGAGTTCCCTGGTGCTGCCTCAGTTGGATCTCCTTCACTTCACAGGGGGGAACCCGAGCAGCGACCCTCCCCAGCTCTAGCCCAACTCCTACTTACCTGCCAGGTGAGATACTATGATCATGAAGGTGCTTCTCCCAGGGCAAGGCTCAACCATTGCACTCTGGGTGTGCTGCTCCTGCGATTTCCCCAAATGTGGGAAACGTGACTGCATAATTTGTGTTTCCCCTAGTCGGCTCTCGTATAATTCAGATCTCTTTGTCTCAGGTCTCTCTCCAGCCTAGTTTGCTGTCTGTTTCCACTTCTCTTTTCTTGAGCCGCTCCCTTCTATGCCCTTGCGCACTATCCTGACTTCTCCCGTCTGCTTACTTCGTGCCTTCCAACGCACAATGCGAACTACAGGTAGTGCTGCAGGGCCCACACCCTTTTACTTGCCTTACAGAGTAGCTCTGGAGCAGTTACAGTGCCCAGCTGCTGCAAGAAATCAGCTTGAATGCTTCAGGGGCTGGGGCATAGCCAACATGAGCCCCACACCGAAGGAGGGTGGAGGTGTGTAATGCGAACTAGGGGTCATCCAAGCGCTGCAAAAGGCCGCCATGCCCTGCACGCCCCTTTTCTCTTTTCATATGCAGACGAGGGTTGAAGCCAACTTTGACCCACTGCTTGGATGACATCACCATATGCAAATCCATCTGCTGCAGGCCTTCCCCCAGGAATGCTTGCACTAGTTGTTGCATTTGGTTTGTTGTTTGGGGGTGCTTCAGTATTAGGCAGCCTTCTGCCCTCACATGTTCATCTGAAAATATGTGTTCTCCCTGCAGTTGTTGTCCCCAGATGAGAGTTCCCTTGTGCTGCCTCAGTTGAATCTCCTTTACTTGACAGAGATGTGCCTGAGCAGCGGCCCTCCCCAGCCCTATCCCAAATCATACTTATTTTGCATAGGCGATACCATGGTCATGAAGATTGTTCTCCCAAGGTGAGGTTCATTCATTGCATTCTGGGTATGCTGACCCCTGTGATTTCCCCAAATGTGGGAAACTCGACTGCATTATTTGTGGTAGTGGGGGACTGTGTTTGTGCTTTCCTCTGGTCAGCTCTGGAAAAAGTCAGATTTCTTTGTCTCAGATCTTCCTCTAGCCTTGTTCTTCTTTCGAGAGTTCCCTTGTGCTGCCTCAGTTGGATCTCTTTCACTTGACAGGGGGGTGCCCGAACAGCGACCCTCCCCAGCTCTAGCCCAACTCCTACTTACCTGCCAGGTGAGATACTATGATCATGAAGGTGCTTCTCCCAGGGCAAGGCTCACCCATTGCACTCTGGGTGTGCTGCCCCTGCGATTTCCCCAAATGTGGGAAACTTGACTGCATAATTTGTGTTTCCCCTGGTCGGCTCTCGTATAATTCAGATCTCTTTGTCTCAGGTCTCTCTCCAGCCTAGTTTGCTGTCTGTTTCCACTTCTCTTTTCTTGAGCCGCTCCCTTCTATGCCCTTGCGCACTATCCTGACTTCTCCTCCTGTCTGCTTACTTTGTGCCTTCCAACGCACAATGCGATCTACAGGTAGTGCTGCAGGGCCCAGACCCTTTTACTTGCCTTACAGAGCAGCTCTGGAGCTGTTACAGTGCCCAGCTGCTGCAAGAAATCAGCTTGAATGCTTCAGGGGCTGGGGCATAGCCAACATGAGCCCCACACCAAAGGAGGGTGGAGGTGTTTAATGCAAACTAGGGGTCAGCCAAGCGCCGCAAAAGGCCACCATGCCCTGCACGCCCCTTTTCTCTTTTCATATGCAGACGAGGGTTGAAGCCAACTTTGACCCACTGCTTGGATGACATCACCATATGCAAATCCATCTGCGGCAGGCCTTCCCCCAGGAATGCTTGCACTAGTTGTTGCATTTGGTTTGTTGTTTGGGGGTGCTTCAGTATTAGGCAGCCTTCTGCCCTCCCATGTTCATCTGAAAATATATGTTCTCCCTGCAGTTGTTGTCCCAAGATGAGAGTTCCCTTGTGCTGCCTCAGTTGAATCTCCTTTACTTGACAGAGATGTGCATGAGCAGCGGCCCTCCCCAGCCCTATTCCAAATCATACTTATTTTGCATAGGAGATACCATGGTCATGAAGATTTTTCTCCCAGGGTGAGGTTCATATATTGCATTTTGGGTATGCTGACCCCTGTGATTTCCCCAAATGTGGGAAACTTGACTGCATTATTTGTGGTAGTGGGAGACTGTGTTTGTGCTTTCCTCTGGTCAGCTCTGGTAAAAGTCAGATTTCTTTGTCTCAGATTTTCCTTTAGCCTTGTTCTTCTTTCGAGAGTTCCCTTGTGCTGCCTCAGTTGGATCTCCTTCACTTTACAGGGGGGTACCCGAGCAGCGACCCTCCCCAGCTCTAGCCCAACTCCTACTTACCTGCCAGGTGAGATACTATGATCATGAAGGTGCTTCTCCCAGGGCAAGGCTCACCCATTGTACTCTGGGTGTGCTGCTCCTGCGATTTCCCCAAATGTGGGAAACTTGACTGCATAATTTGTGTTTCCCCTGGTCGGCTCTCGTATAATTCAGATCTCTTTGTCTCAGGTCTCTCTCCAGCCTAGTTTGCTGTCTGTTTCCACTTCTCTTTTCTTCAGCCGCTCCCTTCTATACCCTTGTGCACTATCCTGACTTCTCCTCCCGTCTGCTTACTTTGTGCCTTCCAATGCACAATGCAAACTACAGGTAGTGCTGCAGGGCCCACACCCTTTTACTTGCCTTACAGAGCAGCTCTGGAGCTGTTGCAGTGCCAAGCTGCTGCAAGAAATCAGCTTGAATGCTTCAGGGGCTGGGGCATAGCCAACATGAGCCCCACACCGAAGAAGGGTGGAGGTGTTTAATGCAAACTAGGGGTCAGACAAGCGCAGCAAAAGGCCACCATGCCCTGCACGCCCCTTTTCTGTTTTCATATGCAGACGAGGGTTGAAGCCAACTTTGACCCACTGCTTGGATGACATCACCATATGCAAATCCATCTGCGGCAGGCCTTCCCCCAGGAATGCTTGCACTAGTTGTTGCATTTGGTTTGTTGTTTGGGGGTGCTTCAGTATTAGGCAGCCGTCTGCCCTCCCATGTTCATCTGAAAATATGTGTTCTCCCTGCAGTTGTTGTCCCTAGATGAGAGTTCCCTTGTGCTGCCTCAGTTGAATCTCCTTAACTTGACAGAGATGTGCCTGAGCAGCGGCCCTCCCCAGCTCTATCCCAAATCATACTTATTTTGCATAGGAGATACCATGGTCATGAAGATTATTCTCCCAGGGTGAGGTTCATTCATTGCATTCTGGGTATGCTGACCCCTGTGATTTCCCCAAATGTGGGAAACTCGACTGCTTTATTTGTGGTAGTGGGGGACTGTGTTTGTGTTTTCCTCTGGTCAGCTCTGGTAAAAGTCAGATTTCTTTGTTTCAGAGCCTTGTTCTTCTTTTGAGAGTTCCCTTGTGCTGCCTCAGTTGGATCTCCTTCACTTGACAGGGGGGTGCCCGAGCAGAGACCCTCCCCAGCTCTAGCCCAACTCCTACTTACCTGCCAGGTGAGATACTATGATCATGAAGGTGCTTCTCCCAGGGCAAGGCTCACCCATTGCACTCTGGGTGTGCTGCCCCTGCGATTTCCCCAAATGTGGGAAACTTGACTGCATAATTTGTGTTTCCCCTGGTCGGCTCTCGTATAATTCAGATCTCTTTGTCTCAGGTCTCTCTCCAGCCTAGTTTGCTGTCTGTTTCCACTTCTCTTTTCTTCAGCCGCTCCCTTCTATACCCTTGTGCACTATCCTGACTTCTCCTCCCGTCTGCTTACTTTGTGCCTTCCAATGCACAATGCAAACTACAGGTAGTGCTGCAGGGCCCACACCCTTTTACTTGCCTTACAGAGCAGCTCTGGAGCTGTTACAGTGCCCAGCTGCTGCAAGAAATCTGCTTGAATGCTTCAGGGGATGGGGCATGGCCAACATGAGCCCCACACCAAAGGAGGGTGGAGGTGTTTAATGCGAACTAGGGGTCATCCAAGCACCGCAAAAGGCCGCCATGCCCTGCACGCCCCTTTTCTCTTTTCATATGCAGATGAGGGTTGAAGCCAACTTTGACCCACTGCTTGTATGACATCACCGTATGCAAATCCGTCTTCTGCAGAACTTCCCCCAGGAATGCTTGCACTAGTTGTTGCATTTGGTTTGTTGTTTGGGGGTGCTTCAGTATTAGGCAGCCTTCTGCCCTCCCATGTTCATCTGAAAATATGTGTTCTCCCTGCAGTTGTTGTCCCCAGATGAGAGTTCCCTTGTGCTGCCTCAGTTGAATCTCCTTTACTTGACAGAGATGTGCCAGAGCAGCGGCCCTCCCCAGCCCTATTCCAAATCATACTTATTTTGCATAGGAGATACCATGGTCATGAAGATTGTTCTCCCAGGGTGAGGTTCATTCATTGCATTTTGGGTATGCTGACCCCTGTGATTTCCCCAAATGTGGGAAACTCAACTGCATTATTTGTGGTAGTGGGGGACTGTGTTTGTGCTTTCCTCTGGTCAGCTCTGGTAAAAGTCAGATTTCTTTGTCTCAGATTTTCCTCTTGCCTTGTTCTTCTTTCGAGAGTTCCCTTGTGCTGCCTCAGTTGGATCTCCTTCACTTGACAGGGGGGTACCCGAGCAGCGACCCTCCCCAGCTCTAGCCCAACTCCTACTTACCTGCCAGGTGAGATACTATGATCATGAAGGTGCTTCTCCCAGGGCAAGGCTCACTCATTGCACTCTGGGTGTGCTGCTCCTGCGATTTCCCCAAATGTGGGAAACTTGACTGCATAATTTGTGTTTCCCCTGGTCGGCTCTCGTATAATTCAGATCTCTTTGTCTCTCTCCAGCCTAGTTTGCTGTCTGTTTCCACTTCTCTTTTCTTCAGCCGCTCCCTTCTATACCCTTGTGCACTATCCTGACTTCTCCTCCCGTCTGCTTACTTTGTGCCTTCCAATGCACAATGCAAACTACAGGTAGTGCTGCAGGGCCCACACCCTTTTACTTGCCTTACAGAGCAGCTCTGGAGCTGTTACAGTGCCCAGCTGCTGCAAGAAATCAGCTTGAATGCTTCAGGGGCTGGGGCATAGCCAACATGAGCCCCACACCGAAGGAGGGTGGAGGTGTTTAATGCAAACTAGGGGTCGGTCAAGCGCCGCAAAAGGCCACCATGCCCTGCACGCCCCTTTTCTGTTTTCATATGCAGACGAGGGTTGAAGCCAACTTTGACCCACTGCTTGGATGACATCACCATATGCAAATCCATCTGCGGCAGGCCTTCCCCCAGGAATGCTTGCACTAGTTGTTGCATTTGGTTTGTTGTTTGGGGGTGCTTCAGTATTAGTCAGCCTTCTGCTCCACCCTCCTTTGGTGTGGGGCTCATGTTGGCCATGTCCCATCCCCTGAAGCATTAAAGCAGATTTCTTGCAACAGCTGGGCACTGTAACAGCTCCAGAGCTGCTCTGTAAGGCAAGTAAAAGGGTGTGGGCCCTGCAGCACTACCTGTAGTTTGCATTGTGCATTGGAAGGCACAAAGTAAGCAGACGGGAGGAGAAGTCAGGATAGTGCACAAGGGTATAGAAGGGAGCGGCTGAAGAAAAGAGAAGTGGAAACAGACAGCAAACTAGGCTGGAGAGAGACCTGAGACAAAGAGATCTGAATTATACGAGAGCCGACGAGGGGAAACACAAATTATGCAGTCAAGTTTCCCACATTTGGGGAAATCGCAGGAGCAGCACACCCAGAGTACAATGGGTGAGCCTTGCCCTGGGAGAAGCACCTTCATGATCATAGTATCTCACCTGGCAGGTAAGTAGGAGTTGGGCTAGAGCTGGGGAGGGTCGCTGCTCGGGTACCCCCCTGTAAAGTGAAGGAGATCCAACAAAGGCAGCACAAGGGAACTCTCGAAAGAAGAACAAGGCTAGAGGAAAATGTGAGACAAAGAAATCTGACTTTTACTAGAGCTGACCAGAGGAAAGCACAAACACAGTCCCCCACTACCACAAATAATGCAGTTGAGTTTCCCACATTTGGGGAAATCACAGGGGTCAGCATACCCAAAATGCAATGAATGAACCTCACCCTGGGAGAAAAATCTTCATGACCATGGTATCTCCTATGCAAAATAAGTATGATTTGGAATAGGGCTGGGGAGGGCCGCTGCTCATGCACATCTCTGTCAAGTAAAGGAGATTCAACTGAGGCAGCACAAGGGAACTCTCATCTGGGGACAACAACTGCAGGGAGAACATATATTTTCAGATGAACATGGGAGGGCAGAAAGCTGCCTAATACTGAAGCACCCCCAAACAACAAACCAAATGCAACAACTAGTGCAAGCATTCCTGGGGGAAGGCCTGCCGCAGATGGATTTGCATATGGTGATGTCATCCAAGCAGTGGGTCAAAGTTGGCTTCAACCCTCGTCTGCATATGAAAAGAGAAAAGGGGCGTGCAGGGCATGGTGGCCTTTTGCGGCACTTGGCTGACCCCTAGTTTGCATTAAACACCTCCACCCTCCTTTGGTGTGGGGCTCATGTTGGCTATGCCCCAGCCCCTGAAGCATTCAAGCTGATTTCTTGCAGCAGCTGGGCACTGTAACAGCTCCAGAGCTGCTCTGTAAGGCAAGTAAAAGGGTGTGGGCCCTGCAGCACTACCTGTAGTTCGCATTGTGCGTTGGAAGGCACAAAGTAAGCAGACAGGAGGAGAAGTCAGGATAGTGCGCAAGGGCATAGAAGGGAGCGGCTCAAGAAAAGAGAAGTGGAAACAGACAGCAAACTAGGCTGGAGAGAGACCTGAGACAAAGAGATCTGAATTATACGAGAGCCGACCAGGGGAAACACAAATTATGCAGTCAAGTTTCCCACATTTGGGGAAATCGCAGGAGCAGCACACCTAGAGTGCAATGGGTGAGCCTTGCCCTGGGAGAAGCACCTTCATGATCATAGTATCTCACCTGGCAGGTAAGTAGGAGTTGGGCTAGAGCTGGGGAGGATCGCTGCTCGGGTACCCCCCTGTAAACTGAAGGAGATCCAACTGAGGCAGCACAAGGGAACTCTCGAAAGAAGAACAAGGCTAGAGGAAAATCTGAGACAAAGAAATCTGACTTTTACCAGAGCTGACCAGAGGAAAGCACAAACACAGTCCCCCACTACCACAAATAATGCAGTCAAGTTTCCCACATTTGGGGAAATCACAGGGGTCAGCATACCCAAAATGCAATGAATGAACCTCACCCTGGGAGAACAATCTTCATGACCATGGTATCTCCTATGCAAAATAAGTATGATTTGGAATAGGGCTGGGGAGGGCCGCTGCTCATGCACATCTCTGTCAAGTAAAGGAGATTCAACTGAGGCAGCACAAGGGAACTCTCATCTGGGGACAACAACTGCAGGGAGAACACATATTTTCAGATGAACATGGGAGGGCAGAAGGCTGCCTAATACTGAAGCACCCCCAAACAACAAACCAAATGCAACAACTAGTGCAAGCATTCCTGGGGGAAGTTCTGCAGAAGACGGATTTGCATACGGTGATGTCATCCAAGCAGTGGGTCAAAGTTGGCTTCAACCCTCATCTGCATATGAAAAGAGAAAAGGAGCGTGCAGGGCATGGCGGCCTTTTGCAGTGCTTGGATGACCCCTAGTTCGCATTAAACACCTCCACCCTCCTTTGGTGTGGGGCTCATGTTGGCCATGCCCCATCCCCTGAAGCATTCAAGCTGATTTCTTGCAGCAGCTGGGCACTGTAACATCTCCAGAGCTGCTCTGTAAGGCAAGTAAAAGGGTGTGGGCCTTGCAGCACTACCTGTAGTTTGCATTGTGCATTGGAAGGCACAAAGTAAGCAGACGGGAGGAGAAGTCAGGATAGTGCACAAGGGTATAGAAGGGAGCGGCTGAAGAAAAGAGAAGTGGAAACAGACAGCAAACTAGGTTGGAGAGAGACCTGAGACAAAGAGATCTGAATTACACGAGAGCCGACCAGGGGAAACACAAATTATGCAGTCAAGTTTCCCACATTTGGGGAAATCGCAGGGGCAGCACACCCAGAGTGCAATGGGTGAGCCTTGCCCTGGGAGAAGCACCTTCATGATCATAGTATCTCACCTGGCAGGTAAGTAGGAGTTGGGCTAGAGCTGGGGAGGGTCTCTGCTTGGGCACCCCCCTGTCAAGTGAAGGAGATCCAACTGAGGCAGCACAAGGGAACTCTCGAAAGAAGAACAAGGCTAGAGGAAGATCTGAACAAAGAAATCTGACTTTTACCAGAGCTGACCAGAGGAAAACACAAACACAGTCCCCCACTACCACAAATAAAGCAGTCGAGTTTCCCACATTTGGGGAAATCACAGGGGTCAGCATACCCATAATGCAATGAATGAACCTCACCCTGGGAGAATAATCTTCATGACCATGGTATCTCCTATGCAAAATAAGTATGATTTGGGATAGAGCTGGGGAGGGCCGCTGCTCAGGCACATCTCTGTCAAGTAAAGGAGATTCAACTGAGGCAGCACAAGGGAACTCTCATCTGGGGACAACAACTGCAGGGAGAACACATATTTTCAGATGAACATGGGAGGGCAGAAGGCTGCCTAATACTGAAGCACCCCCAAACAACAAACCAAATGCAACAACTAGTGCAAGCATTCCTGGGGGAAGTTCTGCAGAAGACGGATTTGCATACGGTGATGTCATCCAAGCAGTGGGTCAAAGTTGGCTTCAACCCTCATCTGCATATGAAAAGAGAAAAGGGGCGTGCAGGGCATGGTGGCCTTTTGCGGCGCTTGGCTGACCCCTAGTTTGCATTAAACACCTCCACCCTCCTTTGGTGTGGGGCTCATGTTGGCTATGCCCCAGCCCCTGAAGCATTCAAGCTGATTTCTTGCAGCAGCTGGGCACTGTAACAGCTCCAGAGCTGCTCTGTAAGGCAAGTAAAAGGGTGTGGGCCCTGCAGCACTACCTGTAGTTTGCATTGTGCATTGGAAGGCACAAAGTAAGCAGACGGGAGGAGAAGTCAGGATAGTGCACAAGGGTATAGAAGGGAGCGGCTGAAGAAAAGAGAAGTGGAAACAGACAGCAAACTAGGCTGGAGAGAGACCTGAGACAAAGAGATCTGAATTATACGAGAGCCGACGAGGGGAAACACAAATTATGCAGTCAAGTTTCCCACATTTGGGGAAATCGCAGGAGCAGCACACCCAGAGTGCAATGGTTGAGCCTTGCCCTGGGAGAAGCACCTTCATGATCATAGTATCTCACCTGGCAGGTAAGTAGGAGTTGGGCTAGAGCTGGGGAGGGTCGCTGCTCGGGTTCCCCCCTGTGAAGTGAAGGAGATCCAACTGAGGCAGCACCAGGGAACTCTCGAAAGAAGAACAAGGCTAGAGGAAGATCTGAGACAAAGAAATCTGACTTTTACCAGAGCTGACCAGAGGAAAGCACAAACACAGTCCCCCACTACCACAAATAATGCAGTCGAGTTTCCCACATTTGGGAAAATCACAGGGGTCAGCATACCCAGAATGCAATGAATGAACCTCACCCTGGGAGAACAATCTTCATGACCATGGTATCTCCTATGCAAAATAAGTATGATTTGGGATAGGGCTGGTGAGGGCAGCTGCTCAGGCACATCTCTGTCAAGTAAAGGAGATTCAACTGAGGCAGCACAAGTGAACTCTCATCTGGGGACAACAACTGCAGGGAGACCACATCTTTTCAGATGAACATGGGAGGGCGGAAGGCTGCCTAATACTGAAGCACCATCAAATATCAAACCATATGCAACAACTAGTACAAGCACTCCTGGGGGAAGGTCTGCAGCAGACGGATTTGCATACGGTGATGTTATCCAAGCAGTGGGCCAAAGTTGACTGGAACCCTCATCTGCATATGAAAAGAGAAAAGGGGCATGCAGGGCATGGCGGCCTTTCGCAGTGCTTGGATGACCCCTAGTTCGCATTAAACACCTCCCCCCTCCTTTGGTGTGGGGCTCATGTTGGCCATGCCCCATCCCCTGAAGCATTCAAGCTGATTTCTTGCAGCAGCTGGGCACTGTAACAGCTCCAGAGCTGCTCTGTAAGGCAAGTAAAAGGGTGTGGGCCCTGCAGCACTACCTGTAGTTTGCATTGTGCATTGGAAGGCACAAAGTAAGCAGACGGGAGGAGAAGTCAGGATAGTGCACAAGGGTATAGAAGGGAGCGGCTGAAGAAAAGAGAAGTGGAAACAGACAGCAAACTAGGCTGGAGAGAGACCTGAGACAAATAGATCTGAATTATACGAGAGCCGACCAGGGGAAACACAAATTATGCAGTCAAGTTTCCCACATTTGGGGAAATCGCAGGGGCAGCACACCCAGAGTGCAATGGGTGAGCCTTGCCCTGGGAGAAGCACCTTCATGATCATAGTATCTCACCTGGCAGGTAAGTAGGAGTTGGGCTAGAGCTGGGGAGGGTCGCTGCTCGGGTACCCCCCTGTCAAGTGAAGGAGATCCAACTGAGGCAGCACAATGGAACTCTCGAAAGAAGAACAAGGCTAGAGGAAAATCTGAGACAAAGAAATCTGACTTTTACCAGAGCTGACCAGAGGAAAGCACAAACACAGTCCCCCACTACCACAAATAATGCAGTCAAGTTTCCCACATTTGGGGAAATCACAGGGGTCAGCATACCCAAAATGCAATGAATGAACCTCACCCTGGGAGAACAATCTTCATGACCATGGTATCTCCTATGCAAAATAAGTATGATTTGGAATAGGGCTGGGGAGGGCCGCTGCTCATGCACATCTCTGTCAAGTAAAGGAGATTCAACTGAGGCAGCACAAGGGAACTCTCATCTGGGGACAACAACTGCAGGGAGAACACATATTTTCAGATGAACATGGGAGGGCAGAAGGCTGCCTAATACTGAAGCACCCCCAAACAACAAACCAAATGCAACAACTAGTGCAAGCATTCCTGGGGGAAGTTCTGCAGAAGACGGATTTGCATACGGTGATGTCATCCAAGCAGTGGGTCAAAGTTGGCTTCAACCCTCATCTGCATATGAAAAGAGAAAAGGGGCGTGCAGGGCATGGCGGCCTTTTGCGGTGCTTGGATGACCCCTAGTTCGCATTAAACACCTCCACCCTCCTTTGGTGTGGGGCTCATGTTGGCCATGCCCCATCCCCTGAAGCATTCAAGCTGATTTCTTGCAGCAGCTGGGCACTGTAACAGCTCCAGAGCTGCTCTGTAAGGCAAGTAAAAGGGTGTGGGCCCTGCAGCACTACCTGTAGTTTGCATTGTGCATTGGAAGGCACAAAGTAAGCAGACGGGAGGAGAAGTCAGGATAGTGCACAAGGGTATAGAAGGGAGCGGTTGAAGAAAAGAGAAGTGGAAACAGACAGCAAACTAGGCTGGAGAGAGACCTGAGACAAAGAGATCTGAATTATACGAGAGCCGACCAGGGGAAACACAAATTATGCAGTCAAGTTTCCCACATTTGGGGAAATCGCAGGGGCAGCACACCCAGAGTGCAATGGGTGAGCCTTGCCCTGGGAGAAGCACCTTCATGATCATAGTATCTCACCTGGCAGGTAAGTAGGAGTTGGGCTAGAGCTGGGGAGGGTCGCTGTTCGGGCACCCCCCTGTCAAGTGAAAGAGATCCAACTGAGGCAGCACAAGGGAACTCTCGAAAGAAGAACAAGGCTAGAGGAAGATCTGAGACAAAGAAATCTGACTTTTACCAGAGCTGACCAGAGGAAAGCACAAACACAGTCCCCCACTACCACAAATAATGCAGTCGAGTTTCCCACATTTGGGAAAATCACAGGGGTCAGCATACCCAGAATGCAATGAATGAACCTCACCCTGGGAGAACAATCTTCATGACCATGGTATCTCCTATGCAAAATAAGTATGATTTGGGATAGGGCTGGTGAGGGCCGCTGCTCAGGCACATCTCTGTCAAGTAAAGGAGATTCAACTGAGGCAGCACAAGGGAACTCTCATCTGGGGACAACAACTGCAGGGAGACCACATCTTTTCAGATGAACATGGGAGGGCGGAAGGCTGCCTAATACTGAAGCACCATCAAATATCAAACCATATGCAACAACTAGTACAAGCACTCCTTGGGGAAGGTCTGCAGCAGACGGATTTGCATACGGTGATGTTATCCAAGCAGTGGGCCAAAGTTGACTGGAACCCTCATCTGCATATGAAAAGAGAAAAGGGGCATGCAGGGCATGGCGGCCTTTTGCAGTGCTTGGATGACCCCTAGTTCGCATTAAACACCCCCACCCTCCTTTGGTGTGGGGCTCATGTTGGCCATGCCCCATCCCCTGAAGCATTCAAGCTGATTTCTTGCAGCAGCTGGGCACTGTAACAGCTCCAGAGCTGTTCTGTAAGGCAAGTAAAAGGGTGTGGGCCCTGCAGCACCACCTGTTGTTCGCATTGTGCGTTGGAAGGCACAAATTAAGCAGACGGGAGGAGAAGTCAGGATAGTGCGCAAGGGCATACTTTTCTCTTAGTCCGGGGGCAAGGCTTCAAAATGGGGTCTGCAACGGAGGAGACACAGGGGGCGTGGTCACAGCAGCTTTTCTCTACAGCCTGCACTAGCAGGAGCCTACACCATTTTTTATGATCACGCTGAACTGCAGTGCGACTGCAATTACAGCATGGTCAAGAAGGGAGGCGTCATGCTGGGTGGCCATGCCCTGTCACTGTGCAGGAGCCAGCACAGCTCACACACTAGTCCCCGGGTGCAGCCCCCAACCCCCGGGACACCCGGAGCAACAAAATGTAGATTCAGGCCACCAGGCCACGCCCCTACCTATGAAACCATGCCTCCTTTTTACCATTGCGCTGTTTATCTGCGCGCACTGCATTACTATCTCCCTCGCCACCTTTCTGGGTGTCACCAGTGATAGTGACACCTCTGCCATGCTTGTAGCAGCTGGTCCTAAGATCTACGCCTCAAGCCCTGAGTGTTTGCCCTTGTGACTTGTTGATCATCATAGCGAAGCAGATGCTTACAGAAAACTGCAGGGGCTTAGATTGAAAATAAAAAAATTGATGGGTATAAGGTAGAGAGGAGCGGGTTCGGTTCTCCGAGAACCGAATTCCCCACGAACTCCACGTGGTTTACACTGGTCCGAGGCAGGCTCGGTTGTTCCCGCCTGACTCGGAAAACCTGAACAAGGGAAAATGTCATCATCCCGCTGTCGGATTCTTGCGAGATTCGGATTCCATATAAAGAGCTGCGCGTTGCTGCCATTTTTACTCGTGCATTGAAGAGAGAGCGGAGAGGACGTGGCTATGTTCTCTCAGTGGAAATCTCAATATCAGTGCTCAGTATCAGTGGTTACTTATTGCTGCTCAGTAATACTAGTAGTGTGTCTCTCCTGCTCAGTGTCAGTTCTCAGTAGTATCCTCATCAGTGCTCAGTATCACTGCTCATTGTCTTGTGCTGCATTGTGGTGCTCAGCATACTACAGTACATTACTAATAGTCCAGTGCTGCATCTTGCTGCTCAGTGTCAGTTCTAGTATCCTCATCAGTGCTCACTATCACTGCTCATTGCATTGTGGTGTTCTGTATACTACAGTAACATAGTAATATAGTATATATAGAGGAGCGGGTTCGGTTCTCCGAGAACCGAATTCCCGACGAACTCCACGTGGTTTACACTGGTCCGTGGCAGGCTCGGTTGTTCCCGCCTGACTCGGAAAACCTGAACAAGGGAAAATGTCATCATCCCGCTGTCGGATTCTCGCGAGATTCGGATTCCATATAAAGAGCTGCGCGTTGCCGCCATTTTTACTCGTGCATTGAAGAGAGAGCGGAGAGGACGTGGCTATGTTCTCTCAGTGGAAATCTCAATATCAGTGCCCAGTATCAGTGGTTACTTATTGCTGCTCAGTAATACTAGTAGTGTGTCTCTCCTGCTCAGTGTCAGTTCTCAGTAGTATCCTCATCAGTGCTCAGTATCACTGCTCATTGTCTTGTGCTGCATTGTGGTGCTCAGCATACAACAGTACATTACTAATAGTCCAGTGCTGCATCTTGCTGCTCATGTTGGCTATGCCCCAGCCCCTGAAGCATTCAAGCTGATTTCTTGCAGCAGCTGGGCACTGTAACAGCTCCAGAGCTGCTCTGTAAGGCAAGTAAAAGGGTGTTGGCCCTGCAGCACTACCTGTAGTTTGCATTGTGCGTTGGAAGGCACAAAGTAAGCAGACAGGAGAAGTCAGGAGAGTGCACAAGGGCATAGAAGGCAGGGGCTCAAGAAAAGAGAAGTGGAAACAGACAGCAAACTAGGCTGGAGAGAGACCTGAGACAAAGAGATCTGAATTATACGAGTAGCCGACCAGAGGAAACACAAATTATGCAGTCAAGTGTCCCACATTTGGGGAAATCGTAGGAGCAGCACACCCAGAGTGCAATGGGTGAGCCTTGCCCTGGTAGAAGCACCTTCCTGATCATAGTATCTCACTTGGCAGGTAAGTAGGAGTTGGGCTTGAGCTGGGGAGGGTCGCTGCTCGGGCACCCCCCTGTCAAGTGAAGGAGATCCAACTGAGGCAGCACAAGGAAACTCTCAAAAAAAGAACAAGGCTAGAGGAAGATCTGAGACAAAGAAATCTGACTTTTACCAGAGCTGACCAGAGGAAAGCACAAACACAGTCCCCCACTACCACAAATAATGCAGTCGAGTTTCCCACATTTGGGGAAATCACAGGGGTCAGCATACCCAGAATGCAATGAATGAACCTCACCCTGGGAGAACAATCTTCATGACCATGGTATCTCCTATGCAAAATAAGTATGATTTGGGATAGGGCTGGGGAGGGCCGCTGCTCAGGCACATCTCTTTCAAGTAAAGGAGATTCAACTGAGGCAGCACAAGGGTACTCTCATCTGGGGACAACAACTGCAGGGAGAACACATATTTTCAGATGAACATGGGAGAGCTGAAGGCTGCCTAATACTGAAGCACCCCAAACAACAAACCAAATGCAACAACTAGTACAAGCATTCCTGGGGGAAGGTCTGCAGAAGACGGATTTGCATACGGTGATGTCATCCAAGCAGTGGGCCAAAGTTGGCTGGAACCCTCATCTGCATATGAAAAGAGAAAAGGGGTATGCAGGGCATGGCGGCCTTTTGCGGCGCTTGGATGACCCTTAGTTCGCATTAAACACCTCCACCCTCCGTCGGTGTGGGGCTCATGTTGGCTATGCCCCAGCCCCTGAAGCATTCAAGCTGATTTCTTGCAGCAGCTGGGCACTGTAACAGCTCCAGAGCTGCTCTGAAAGGCAAGTAAAAGGGTGTGGGCCCTGCAGCACTACCTGTAGTTTGCATTGTGCGTTGGAAGGCACAAAGTAAGCAGACAGGAGAAGTCAGGAGAGTGCACAAGGGCATAGAAGGCAGCGGCTCAAGAAAAGAGAAGTGGAAACAGACAGCAAACTAGGCTGGAGAGAGACCTGAGACAAAGAGATCTGAATTATACGAGTAGCCGACTAGAGGAAACACAAATTATGCAGTCAAGTGTCCCACATTTGGGGAAATCGTAGGAGCAGCACACCCAGAGTGCAATGGGTGAGCCTTGCCCTGGGAGAAGCACCTTCCTGATCATAGTATCTCACCTGGCAGGTAAGTAGGAGTTGGACTAGAGATGGGGAGGGTCGCTGCTCGGGCACCCCCCTGTCAAGTGAAGTTCTGCAGAAGACGGATTTGCATACGGTGATGTCATCCAAGCAGTGGGTCAAAGTTGGCTTCAACCCTCATCTGCATATGAAAAGAGAAAAGGGGCGTGCAGGGCATGGCGGCCTTTTGCGGTGCTTGGATGACCCCTAGTTCGCATTAAACACCTCCACCCTCCTTTGGTGTGGGGCTCATGTTGGCCATGCCCCATCCCCTGAAGATGAACATGGGAGGGCAGAAGGCTGCCTAATACTGAAGCACCCCCAAACAACAAACCAAATGCAACAACTAGTGCAAGCATTCCTGGGGGAAGGCCTGCCGCAGATGGATTTGCATATGGTGATGTCATCCAAGCAGTGGGTCAAAGTTGGCTTCAACCCTCGTCTGCATATGAAAAGAGAAAAGGGGCGTGCAGGGCATGGTGGCCTTTTGCGGCGCTTGGCTGACCCCTAGTTTGCATTAAACACCTCCACCCTCCTTTGGTGTGGGGCTCATGTTGGCTATGCCCCAGCCCCTGAAGCATTCAAGCTGATTTCTTGCAGCAGCTGGGCACTGTAACAGCTCCAGAGCTGCTCTGTAAGGCAAGTAAAAGGGTGTGGGCCCTGCAGCACTACCTGTAGTTTGCATTGTGCATTGGAAGGCACAAAGTAAGCAGACGGGAGGAGAAGTCAGGATAGTGCACAAGGGTATAGAAGGGAGCGGCTGAAGAAAAGAGAAGTGGAAACAGACAGCAAACTAGGCTGGAGAGAGACCTGAGACAAAGAGATCTGAATTATACGAGAGCCGACGAGGGGAAACACAAATTATGCAGTCAAGTTTCCCACATTTGGGGAAATCGCAGGAGCAGCACACCCAGAGTGCAATGGTTGAGCCTTGCCCTGGGAGAAGCACCTTCATGATCATAGTATCTCACCTGGCAGGTAAGTAGGAGTTGGGCTAGAGCTGGGGAGGGTCGCTGCTCGGGTTCCCCCCTGTGAAGTGAAGGAGATCCAACTGAGGCAGCACCAGGGAACTCTCGAAAGAAGAACAAGGCTAGAGGAAGATCTGAGACAAAGAAATCTGACTTTTACCAGAGCTGACCAGAGGAAAGCACAAACACAGTCCCCCACTACCACAAATAATGCAGTCGAGTTTCCCACATTTGGGAAAATCACAGGGGTCAGCATACCCAGAATGCAATGAATGAACCTCACCCTGGGAGAACAATCTTCATGACCATGGTATCTCCTATGCAAAATAAGTATGATTTGGGATAGGGCTGGTGAGGGCAGCTGCTCAGGCACATCTCTGTCAAGTAAAGGAGATTCAACTGAGGCAGCACAAGTGAACTCTCATCTGGGGACAACAACTGCAGGGAGACCACATCTTTTCAGATGAACATGGGAGGGCGGAAGGCTGCCTAATACTGAAGCACCATCAAATATCAAACCATATGCAACAACTAGTACAAGCACTCCTGGGGGAAGGTCTGCAGCAGACGGATTTGCATACGGTGATGTTATCCAAGCAGTGGGCCAAAGTTGACTGGAACCCTCATCTGCATATGAAAAGAGAAAAGGGGCATGCAGGGCATGGCGGCCTTTTGCAGTGCTTGGATGACCCCTAGTTCGCATTAAACACCTCCCCCCTCCTTTGGTGTGGGGCTCATGTTGGCCATGCCCCATCCCCTGAAGCATTCAAACTGATTTCTTGCAGCAGCTGGGCACTGTAACAGCTCCAGAGCTGCTCTGTAAGGCAAGTAAAAGGGTGTGGGCCCTGCAGCACTACCTGTAGTTTGCATTGTGCATTGGAAGGCACAAAGTAAGCAGACGGGAGGAGAAGTCAGGATAGTGCACAAGGGTATAGAAGGGAGCGGCTGAAGAAAAGAGAAGTGGAAACAGACAGCAAACTAGGCTGGAGAGAGACCTGAGACAAATAGATCTGAATTATACGAGAGCCGACCAGGGGAAACACAAATTATGCAGTCAAGTTTCCCACATTTGGGGAAATCGCAGGGGCAGCACACCCAGAGTGCAATGGGTGAGCCTTGCCCTGGGAGAAGCACCTTCATGATCATAGTATCTCACCTGGCAGGTAAGTAGGAGTTGGGCTAGAGCTGGGGAGGGTCGCTGCTCGGGTACCCCCCTGTCAAGTGAAGGAGATCCAACTGAGGCAGCACAATGGAACTCTCGAAAGAAGAACAAGGCTAGAGGAAAATCTGAGACAAAGAAATCTGACTTTTACCAGAGCTGACCAGAGGAAAGCACAAACACAGTCCCCCACTACCACAAATAATGCAGTCAAGTTTCCCACATTTGGGGAAATCACAGGGGTCAGCATACCCAAAATGCAATGAATGAACCTCACCCTGGGAGAACAATCTTCATGACCATGGTATCTCCTATGCAAAATAAGTATGATTTGGAATAGGGCTGGGGAGGGCCGCTGCTCATGCACATCTCTGTCAAGTAAAGGAGATTCAACTGAGGCAGCACAAGGGAACTCTCATCTGGGGACAACAACTGCAGGGAGAACACATATTTTCAGAAGAACATGGGAGGGCAGAAGGCTGCCTAATACTGAAGCACCCCCAAACAACAAACCAAATGCAACAACTAGTGCAAGCATTCCTGGGGGAAGTTCTGCAGAAGACGGATTTGCATACGGTGATGTCATCCAAGCAGTGGGTCAAAGTTGGCTTCAACCCTCATCTGCATTTGAAAAGAGAAAAGGGGCGTGCAGGGCATGGCGGCCTTTTGCGGTGCTTGGATGACCCCTAGTTCGCATTAAACACCTCCACCCTCCTTTGGTGTGGGGCTCATGTTGGCCATGCCCCATCCCCTGAAGCATTCAAGCTGATTTCTTGCAGCAGCTGGGCACTGTAACAGCTCCAGAGCTGCTCTGTAAGGCAAGTAAAAGGGTGTGGGCCCTGCAGCACTACCTGTAGTTTGCATTGTGCATTGGAAGGCACAAAGTAAGCAGACGAGAGAAGTCAGGATAGTGCACAAGGGTATAGAAGGGAGCGGTTGAAGAAAAGAGAAGTGGAAACAGACAGCAAACTAGGCTGGAGAGAGACCTGAGACAAAGAGATCTGAATTATACGAGAGCCGACCAGGGGAAACACAAATTATGCAGTCAAGTTTCCCACATTTGGGGAAATCGCAGGGGCAGCACACCCAGAGTGCAATGGGTGAGCCTTGCCCTGGGAGAAGCACCTTCATGATCATAGTATCTCACCTGGCAGGTAAGTAGGAGTTGGGCTAGAGCTGGGGAGGGTCGCTGTTCGGGCACCCCCCTGTCAAGTGAAAGAGATCCAACTGAGGCAGCACAAGGGAACTCTCGAAAGAAGAACAAGGCTAGAGGAAGATCTGAGACAAAGAAATCTGACTTTTACCAGAGCTGACCAGAGGAAAGCACAAACACAGTCCCCCACTACCACAAATAATGCAGTCGAGTTTCCCACATTTGGGAAAATCACAGGGGTCAGCATACCCAGAATGCAATGAATGAACCTCACCCTGGGAGAACAATCTTCATGACCATGGTATCTCCTATGCAAAATAAGTATGATTTGGGATAGGGCTGGTGAGGGCAGCTGCTCAGGCACATCTCTGTCAAGTAAAGGAGATTCAACTGAGGCAGCACAAGTGAACTCTCATCTGGGGACAACAACTGCAGGGAGACCACATCTTTTCAGATGAACATGGGAGGGCGGAAGGCTGCCTAATACTGAAGCACCATCAAATATCAAACCATATGCAACAACTAGTACAAGCACTCCTGGGGGAAGGTCTGCAGCAGACGGATTTGCATACGGTGATGTTATCCAAGCAGTGGGCCAAAGTTGACTGGAACCCTCATCTGCATATGAAAAGAGAAAAGGGGCATGCAGGGCATGGCGGCCTTTTGCAGTGCTTGGATGACCCCTAGTTCGCATTAAACACCTCCCCCCTCCTTTGGTGTGGGGCTCATGTTGGCCATGCCCCATCCCCTGAAGCATTCAAGCTGATTTCTTGCAGCAGCTGGGCACTGTAACAGCTCCAGAGCTGCTCTGTAAGGCAAGTAAAAGGGTGTGGGCCCTGCAGCACTACCTGTAGTTTGCATTGTGCATTGGAAGGCACAAAGTAAGCAGACGGGAGGAGAAGTCAGGATAGTGCACAAGGGTATAGAAGGGAGCGGCTGAAGAAAAGAGAAGTGGAAACAGACAGCAAACTAGGCTGGAGAGAGACCTGAGACAAATAGATCTGAATTATACGAGAGCCGACCAGGGGAAACACAAATTATGCAGTCAAGTTTCCCACATTTGGGGAAATCGCAGGGGCAGCACACCCAGAGTGCAATGGGTGAGCCTTGCCCTGGGAGAAGCACCTTCATGATCATAGTATCTCACCTGGCAGGTAAGTAGGAGTTGGGCTAGAGCTGGGGAGGGTCGCTGCTCGGGTACCCCCCTGTCAAGTGAAGGAGATCCAACTGAGGCAGCACAATGGAACTCTCGAAAGAAGAACAAGGCTAGAGGAAAATCTGAGACAAAGAAATCTGACTTTTACCAGAGCTGACCAGAGGAAAGCACAAACACAGTCCCCCACTACCACAAATAATGCAGTCAAGTTTCCCACATTTGGGGAAATCACAGGGGTCAGCATACCCAAAATGCAATGAATGAACCTCACCCTGGGAGAACAATCTTCATGACCATGGTATCTCCTATGCAAAATAAGTATGATTTGGAATAGGGCTGGGGAGGGCCGCTGCTCATGCACATCTCTGTCAAGTAAAGGAGATTCAACTGAGGCAGCACAAGGGAACTCTCATCTGGGGACAACAACTGCAGGGAGAACACATATTTTCAGATGAACATGGGAGGGCAGAAGGCTGCCTAATACTGAAGCACCCCCAAACAACAAACCAAATGCAACAACTAGTGCAAGCATTCCTGGGGGAAGTTCTGCAGAAGACGGATTTGCATACGGTGATGTCATCCAAGCAGTGGGTCAAAGTTGGCTTCAACCCTCATCTGCATATGAAAAGAGAAAAGGGGCGTGCAGGGCATGGCGGCCTTTTGTGGTGCTTGGATGACCCCTAGTTCGCATTAAACACCTCCACCCTCCTTTGGTGTGGGGCTCATGTTGGCCATGCCCCATCCCCTGAAGCATTCAAGCTGATTTCTTGCAGCAGCTGGGCACTGTAACAGCTCCAGAGCTGCTCTGTAAGGCAAGTAAAAGGGTGTGGGCCCTGCAGCACTACCTGTAGTTTGCATTGTGCATTGGAAGGCACAAAGTAAGCAGACGGGAGGAGAAGTCAGGATAGTGCACAAGGGTATAGAAGGGAGCGGTTGAAGAAAAGAGAAGTGGAAACAGACAGCAAACTAGGCTGGAGAGAGACCTGAGACAAAGAGATCTGAATTATATGAGAGCCGACCAGGGGAAACACAAATTATGCAGTCAAGTTTCCCACATTTGGGGAAATCGCAGGGGCAGCACACCCAGAGTGCAATGGGTGAGCCTTGCCCTGGGAGAAGCACCTTCATGATCATAGTATCTCACCTGGCAGGTAAGTAGGAGTTGGGCTAGAGCTGGGGAGGGTCGCTGTTCGGGCACCCCCCTGTCAAGTGAAAGAGATCCAACTGAGGCAGCACAAGGGAACTCTCGAAAGAAGAACAAGGCTAGAGGAAGATCTGAGACAAAGAAATCTGACTTTTACCAGAGCTGACCAGAGGAAAGCACAAACACAGTCCCCCACTACCACAAATAATGCAGTCGAGTTTCCCACATTTGGGAAAATCACAGGGGTCAGCATACCCAGAATGCAATGAATGAACCTCACCCTGGGAGAACAATCTTCATGACCATGGTATCTCCTATGCAAAATAAGTATGATTTGGGATAGGGCTGGTGAGGGCCGCTGCTCAGGCACATCTCTGTCAAGTAAAGGAGATTCAACTGAGGCAGCACAAGGGAACTCTCATCTGGGGACAACAACTGCAGGGAGACCACATCTTTTCAGATGAACATGGGAGGGCGGAAGGCTGCCTAATACTGAAGCACCATCAAATATCAAACCATATGCAACAACTAGTACAAGCACTCCTTGGGGAAGGTCTGCAGCAGACGGATTTGCATACGGTGATGTTATCCAAGCAGTGGGCCAAAGTTGACTGGAACCCTCATCTGCATATGAAAAGAGAAAAGGGGCATGCAGGGCATGGCGGCCTTTTGCAGTGCTTGGATGACCCCTAGTTCGCATTAAACACCCCCACCCTCCTTTGGTGTGGGGCTCATGTTGGCCATGCCCCATCCCCTGAAGCATTCAAGCTGATTTCTTGCAGCAGCTGGGCACTGTAACAGCTCCAGAGCTGTTCTGTAAGGCAAGTAAAAGGGTGTGGGCCCTGCAGCACCACCTGTTGTTCGCATTGTGCGTTGGAAGGCACAAATTAAGCAGACGGGAGGAGAAGTCAGGATAGTGCGCAAGGGCATACTTTTCTCTTAGTCCGGGGGCAAGGCTTCAAAATGGGGTCTGCAACGGAGGAGACACAGGGGGCGTGGTCACAGCAGCTTTTCTCTACAGCCTGCACCAGCAGGAGCCTACACCATTTTTTATGATCACGCTGAACTGCAGTGCGACTGCAATTACAGCATGGTCAAGAAGGGAGGCGTCATGCTGGGTGGCCATGCCCTGTCACTGTGCAGGAGCCAGCACAGCTCACACACTAGTCCCCGGGTGCAGCCCCCAACCCCCGGGACACCCGGAGCAACAAAATGTAGATTCAGGCCACCAGGCCACGCCCCTACCTATGAAACCATGCCTCCTTTTTACCATTGCGCTGTTTATCTGCGCGCACTGCATTACAATCTCCCTCGCTACCTTTCTGGGTGTCACCAGTGATAGTGACACCTCTGCCATGCTTGTAGCAGCTGGTCCTAAGATCTACGCCTCAAGCCCTGAGTGTTTGCCCTTGTGACTTGTTGATCATCATAGCGAAGCAGATGCTTACAGAAAACTGCAGGGGCTTAGATTGAAAATAAAAAAATTGATGGGTATAAGGTAGAGAGGAGCGGGTTCGGTTCTCCGAGAACCGAATTCCCCACGAACTCCACGTGGTTTACACTGGTCCGAGGCAGGCTCGGTTGTTCCCGCCTGACTCGGAAAACCTGAACAAGGGAAAATGTCATCATCCCGCTGTCGGATTCTTGCGAGATTCGGATTCCATATAAAGAGCTGCGCGTTGCTGCCATTTTTACTCGTGCATTGAAGAGAGAGCGGAGAGGACGTGGCTATGTTCTCTCAGTGGAAATCTCAATATCAGTGCTCAGTATCAGTGGTTACTTATTGCTGCTCAGTAATACTAGTAGTGTGTCTCTCCTGCTCAGTGTCAGTTCTCAGTAGTATCCTCATCAGTGCTCAGTATCACTGCTCATTGTCTTGTGCTGCATTGTGGTGCTCAGCATACTACAGTACATTACTAATAGTCCAGTGCTGCATCTTGCTGCTCAGTGTCAGTTCTAGTATCCTCATCAGTGCTCACTATCACTGCTCATTGCATTGTGGTGTTCTGTATACTACAGTAACATAGTAATATAGTATATATAGAGGAGCGGGTTCGGTTCTCCGAGAACCGAATTCCCGACGAACTCCACGTGGTTTACACTGGTCCGTGGCAGGCTCGGTTGTTCCCGCCTGACTATGAAAACCTGAACAAGGGAAAATGTCATCATCCCGCTGTCAGATTCTCGCGAGATTCGGATTCCATATAAAGAGCTGCGCGTTGCCGCCATTTTTACTCGTGCATTGAAGAGAGAGCGGAGAGGACGTGGCTATGTTCTCTCAGTGGAAATCTCAATATCAGTGCCCAGTATCAGTGGTTACTTATTGCTGCTCAGTAATACTAGTAGTGTGTCTCTCCTGCTCAGTGTCAGTTCTCAGTAGTATCCTCATCAGTGCTCAGTATCACTGCTCATTGTCTTGTGCTGCATTGTGGTGCTCAGCATACAACAGTACATTACTAATAGTCCAGTGCTGCATCTTGCTGCTCATGTTGGCTATGCCCCAGCCCCTGAAGCATTCAAGCTGATTTCTTGCAGCAGCTGGGCACTGTAACAGCTCCAGAGCTGCTCTGTAAGGCAAGTAAAAGGGTGTTGGCCCTGCAGCACTACCTGTAGTTTGCATTGTGCGTTGGAAGGCACAAAGTAAGCAGACAGGAGAAGTCAGGAGAGTGCACAAGGGCATAGAAGGCAGGGGCTCAAGAAAAGAGAAGTGGAAACAGACAGCAAACTAGGCTGGAGAGAGACCTGAGACAAAGAGATCTGAATTATACGAGTAGCCGACCAGAGGAAACACAAATTATGCAGTCAAGTGTCCCACATTTGGGGAAATCGTAGGAGCAGCACACCCAGAGTGCAATGGGTGAGCCTTGCCCTGGTAGAAGCACCTTCCTGATCATAGTATCTCACTTGGCAGGTAAGTAGGAGTTGGGCTTGAGCTGGGGAGGGTCGCTGCTCGGGCACCCCCCTGTCAAGTGAAGGAGATCCAACTGAGGCAGCACAAGGAAACTCTCAAAAAAAGAACAAGGCTAGAGGAAGATCTGAGACAAAGAAATCTGACTTTTACCAGAGCTGACCAGAGGAAAGCACAAACACAGTCCCCCACTACCACAAATAATGCAGTCGAGTTTCCCACATTTGGGGAAATCACAGGGGTCAGCATACCCAGAATGCAATGAATGAACCTCACCCTGGGAGAACAATCTTCATGACCATGGTATCTCCTATGCAAAATAAGTATGATTTGGGATAGGGCTGGGGAGGGCCGCTGCTCAGGCACATCTCTTTCAAGTAAAGGAGATTCAACTGAGGCAGCACAAGGGAACTCTCATCTGGGGACAACAACTGCAGGGAGAACACATATTTTCAGATGAACATGGGAGAGCTGAAGGCTGCCTAATACTGAAGCACCCCAAACAACAAACCAAATGCAACAACTAGTACAAGCATTCCTGGGGGAAGGTCTGCAGAAGACGGATTTGCATACGGTGATGTCATCCAAGCAGTGGGCCAAAGTTGGCTGGAACCCTCATCTGCATATGAAAAGAGAAAAGGGGTATGCAGGGCATGGCGGCCTTTTGCGGCGCTTGGATGACCCTTAGTTCGCATTAAACACCTCCACCCTCCGTCGGTGTGGGGCTCATGTTGGCTATGCCCCAGCCCCTGAAGCATTCAAGCTGATTTCTTGCAGCAGCTGGGCACTGTAACAGCTCCAGAGCTGCTCTGAAAGGCAAGTAAAAGGGTGTGGGCCCTGCAGCACTACCTGTAGTTTGCATTGTGCGTTGGAAGGCACAAAGTAAGCAGACAGGAGAAGTCAGGAGAGTGCACAAGGGCATAGAAGGCAGCGGCTCAAGAAAAGAGAAGTGGAAACAGACAGCAAACTAGGCTGGAGAGAGACCTGAGACAAAGAGATCTGAATTATACGAGTAGCCGACTAGAGGAAACACAAATTATGCAGTCAAGTGTCCCACATTTGGGGAAATCGTAGGAGCAGCACACCCAGAGTGCAATGGGTGAGCCTTGCCCTGGGAGAAGCACCTTCCTGATCATAGTATCTCACCTGGCAGGTAAGTAGGAGTTGGGCTAGAGATGGGGAGGGTCGCTGCTCGGGCACCCCCCTGTCAAGTGAAGGAGATCCAACTGAGGCAGCACAAGGAAACTCTCGAAAAAAGAACAAGGCTAGAGGAAGATCTGAGACAAAGAAATCTGTCTTTTACCAGAGCTGACCAGAGGAAAGCACAAACACAGTCCCCCACTACCACAATTAATGCAGTCGAGTTTCCCACATTTGGGGAAATCACAGGGGTCAGCATACCCAGAATGCAATGAATGAACCTCACCCTGGGAGAACAATCTTCATGACCATGGAAACTTCTATGCAAAATAAGTATGATTTGGGATAGGGCTGGGGAGGGCCGCTGCTCATGCACATCTCTGTCAAGTAAAGGAGATTCAACTGAGGCAGCACAAGGGAACTCTCATCTGGGGACAACAACTGCAGGGAGAACACATATTTTCAGATGAACATGGGAGGGCAGAAGGCTGCCTAATACTGAAGCACCCCCAAACAACAAACCAAATGTAACAACTAGTAAAAGCATTCCTGGGAGAAGGTCTGCAGAAGTCGGATTTGCATACGGTGATGTCATCCAAGCAGTGGGCCAAAGTTGGCTGGAACCCTCATCTGCATATGAAAAGAGAAAAGGGTTATGCTGGGCATGGCGGCCTTTTGCGGTGCTTGGATGACCCCTAGTTCGCATTAAATACCTCCACCCTCCTTCGGTGTGGGGCTCATGTTGGCTATGCCCCAGCCCCTGAAGCATTCAAGCTGATTTCTTGCAGCAGCTGGGCACTGTAACAGCTCCAGAGCTGCTCTGTACGGCAAGTAAAAGGGTGTGGGCCCTGCAGCACTACCTGTAGTTCGCATTGTGCGTTGGAAGGCACAAAGTAAGCAGACGGGAGAAGTCAGGATAGTGCGCAAGGGCATAGAAGGGAGCGGCTCAAGAAAACAGAAGTGGAAACAGACAGCAAACTAGGCTGGAGAGAGACCTGAGACAAAGAGATCTGAATTATACGAGAGCCGACCAGGGGAAACACAAATTATGCAGTCAAGTTTCCCACATTTGGGGAAATCGCAGGAGCAGCACACCCAGAGTGCAATGGGTGAGCCTTGCCCTGGGAGAAGCACCTTCATGATCATAGTATCTCACCTGGCAGGTATGTAGGAGTTGGGCTAGAGCTGGGGAGGGTCGCTGCTCGGGTACCCCCCTGTCAAGTGAAGGAGGTCAAACTGAGGCAGCACAATGGAACTCTCGAAAGAAGAACAAGGCTAGAGGAAGATCTGAGACAAAGAAATCTGACTTTTACCAGAGCTGACCAGAGGAAAACACAAACACAGTCCCCCACTACCACAAATAATGCAGTTGAGTTTCCCACATTTGGGGAAATCACAGGGGTCAGCATACCCAGAATGCAATGAATGAACCTCACCCTGGGAGAACAATCTTTATGACCATGGTATCTCCTATGCAAAATAAGTATGATTTGAGATAGGGCTGGGGAGGGCCGCTGCTCAGGCACATCTCTGTCAAGTAAAGGAGATTCAACTGAGGCAGCACAAGGGAACTCTCATCTGGGGACAACAACTGCCGGGAGAACACATATTTTCAGATGAACATGGGAGGGCAGAAGGCTGCCTAATACTGAAGCACGCCCAAACAACAAACCAAATGCAACAACTAGTACAAGCATTCCTGGGAGAAGGTCTGCAGAAGACGGATTTGCATACGGTGATGTCATCCAAGCAGTGGGCCAAAGTTGGCTGGAACCCTCATCTGCATATGTTGAAGATACAATTTGTGAATTGCATTTAACACTATCTCCCTTTCCTGGGGAGAAGATGGTAGGGCCGATTTGAAAAACCGGCGAGGAGGCACCTCTTCGAATTTCAGCTTGTAACCCTGAGAAACAATTTCTATTGCCTAGGGATCCACCTGCGAATGAACCCAGATGTGGCTGAAAACTCGAAGACGTGCCCCCAACTGGGCGGACTCCTTTAGCGGAGCCCCAGCGTCATGCGGTGGATTTTGTAGAGGCCGGGGAGGACTTCTGTTCCTGGGAACTAGCTGTGTTGTGCAGCTTCTTCCCTCTGCCCTTACCTCTGGCAAGAAAGGACGCACCTCGTACTTTCTTGTTTCTCTGTGATCGAAAGGACTGTATTTGATAATGTGGTGCTTTCTTAGGCTGTGAGGGAATATAAGGCAAAAAATTTGATTTACCAGCTGTAGCTGTGGAGACTAGGTCCGAGAGACCTTCCCCAAACAATTCCTCACCCCTGTAAGGTAAAACCTCCATATGCCTTTTTGAGTCGGCATCACCTGTCCATTGCCGGGTCCATAGGACTCGTCTAGCAGAAATCGACATAGCGTTTATTCTAGAACCCAGTAGACTAATGTCACTTTGAGCATCTCTCATATATAGGACAGCATCTTTTATATGCCCTATGGTCAATAACATAGCATCCTTATCTAGGGTCTCAATCTCTGCTGATAAGGTATCTGTCCATGCTGCCACCGCGCTACAACCCCGGCCGACGCAATTGCCGGTCTGAGTAAGGTACCAGAATGTGTGTAAATGGACTTTAGGGTAACCTCCTGCTTGCGGTCAGCAGGGTCCCTGATGGTAGCTGTATCCTGGGATGGCAGCGCTACCTTTTTGGATAAGCGTGTCAATGCTTTATCCACCCTAGGGGAGGATTCCCACCGTATCCTGTCCATTGGCGGGAAAGGATACGCCATAAGAATCCTTTTGGGAATCTGCAGCTTTTTGTCTGGAGATTCCCAAGCTTTTTCACATAATTCGTTCAACTCATGTGAGGAGGGAAAGGTTATCTCAGGTTTCTTTCCCTTATACATGTGTACCCTCGTGTCAGGGACAGGGGACTCTGTGATGTGCAAAACATCTTTTATTGCAATAATCATATATCGAATACATTTAGCCAATTTTGGCTGTAACTTTGCATCATCGTAGTCGACACTGGAGTCAGAATCTGTGTCGGTATCTGTGTCAACTATTTGGGATAGTGGGCGCTTTTGAGACCCCGAAGGTCCCTGCGACATAGGGACAGGCATGGGTTGACTCCCTGACTGTTCCCTAGCTTCAGCTTTGTCTAATCTCTTGTGTAATAAGTTTACATTAGCACTTAAAACATTCCACATATCCATCCAGTCAGGTGTCGGCGTTGTCGATGGAGACACCACATTAATTTGCTCCTGCTCCTCTCTAGGAGAGCCTTCTACCTCAGACATGTCGACACACGTGTACCGACACACCATACACTCAGGGAATCCTCTTATCTGAGGACAGTTCCCCAACAAGGCCCTTTGGAGAGACAGAGAGAGAGAGTATGCCAGCACACACCCCAGCGCTATATGACCCAGGAAAAAAACACAATAATTTTATGTTTACCCAGTAGCGCTGTATTTCCATATATATATGCGCCTAATTATGTGCCCCCCTCTTCTTTAAGACCCTCTTTCTACCGTGGTATAAGCAGGGGAGAGTCCGTGGAGCTTCCCCTCAGCGGTGCTGTGGAGAAAATGGCGCTGGTGAGTGCTGAGGGAGAAGCCCCACCCCCTCAGCGACGGGCTTCTGTCCCGCTCAAATATAGTAAAAAAATGGCGGGGGCTCTTATATATATATATACAGTGCCTAGCTGCATATATATTTATTTTGCCAAAGAGAGGTCTATATTGCTGCCCAGGGCGTCCCCCCTGCGCCCTTCACCCTTACACTGACTGCCGTGTGTGAGGTGTATTGGAGCAATGGAGCACAGCTTTACTGCTGTGCGTTACCTCAGTGAAGATCATGAAGTCTTCCGCCGCCTCTGAAGTCTTCTTTTCTTCTCATACTCACCCGGCTTCTATCTTCCGGCTCTGCGAGGGGGACGGCGGCGCGGCTCTGGGACGGACGGCGAGGGTGAGACCTGCGTACCGATCCCTCTGGAGCTAATGCTGTACAGTAGCCTAAGAAGCAGAGCCTATCAACTCACAGAAGTAGGTGTGCATCTCTCCCCTCCGCCCCTCGATGCAGGGAGTCTGTTGCCAGCAGGCTCCCTGAAAATAAAAAAATCTAACAAATATACTTTCTGTCAGGAAACTCAGGAGAGCTCCCTGAAAAGCACCCAGTCTCCTCTGGGCACAGTAGTAAACTGAGGTCTGGAGGAGGGGCATAGAGGGAGGAGCCAGTGCACACCCAGATCTAAAGTCTTTCTTAAAGTGCCCATGTCTCCTGCGGAGCCCGTCTATCCCCCATGGTCCTTACGGAATCCCCAGCATCCTCTAGGACGTAAGAGAAAAATTATGCTGGCAGAAAAATCCAATTGAGTGATTAAACAGCTCCAGAGCTGCTCTGTAAGGCAAGTAAAAGGGTGTGGGCCCTGCAGCACTACCTGTAGTTTGCATTGTGCATTGGAAGCCTAGTTTGCTGTCTGTTTCCACTTCTTTTTTCTTGAGCCCCTCCCGTCTATACCCTTGTGCACTATCCTGACTTCTCCTCCCGTCTGCTTACTTTGTGCCTTCCAATGCACAATGCAAACTACAGGTAGTGCTGCAGGGCCCACACCCTTTTACTTGCCTTACAGAGCAGCTCTTGAGCTGTTACAGTGCCCAGCTGCTGCAAGAAATCAGCGTGAATGCTTCAGGGGCTGGGGCATGGCCAACATGAGCCCCACACCGAAGGAGGGTGGGGGTGTTTAATGCGAACTAGGGGTCTCGCACAATGCGAACTACAGGTATTGCTGCAGGGCCCACACCCTTTTACTTGCCTTACAGAGCAGCTCTGGAGCTGTTACAGTGCCCAGCTGCTGCAAGAAATCAGCTTGAATCCTTCAGGGGCTGGGGCATAGCCAACATGAGCCCCACACCGACGGAGGGTGGAGGTGTTTAATGCGAACTAGGGGTCATCCAAGTGCCGCAAAAGGCCGCCATGCCCTGCACACCCCTTTTCTCTTTTCATATGCAGACGAGGGTTGAAGCCAACTTTGACCCACTGCTTGGATGACATCGCCATATGCAAATCCATCTGCTGCAGGCCTTCCCCCAGGAATGCTTGCACTAGTTGTTGCATTTGGTTTGTTGTTTGGGGGTGTTTCAGTATTAGGCAGCCTTCTGCCCTCCCATGTTCATCTGAAAATATGTGTTCTCCCTGCAGTTGTTGTCCCCAGATGAGAGTTCCCTTGTGCTGCCTCAGTTGAATCTCCTTTACTTGACAGAGATGTGCCTGAGCAGCGGCCCTCCCCAGCCCTATCCCAAATCATACTTATTTTGCATAGGAGATACCATGGTCATGAAGACTGTTCTCCCAGGGTGCGGTTCATTCATTGCATTCTGGGTATGCTGACCTCTGTGATTTCCCCAAATGTGGGAAACTCGACTGCATTATTTAATGCGAACTAGGGGTCATCCAAGCACCGCAAAAGGCCGCCATGCCCTGCATACCCCTTTTCTCTTTTCATAAGCAGACGAGGTTTGAAGCCAACTTTGACCCAATGCTTGGATGACATCACTTGCTGCCTTTCCAATGAAGCAAGTTTAATTTAATAATAGGTGAAAAACCATCCCTACAAAGGTGTTAATCAGATACTTGGCTTTGTGGACACTTTTCAGAGCACAAATTTGTTAGCATAAAAATAAAGCCAGAAAATGAAGAGCTGTTTAATCACTCAATTGGATTTTTCTGCCAGCATATTTCTTTTTCTCTGCAACCCACTGCTAAATTGTGCTTCCTAGCTGTTTTTATAAAATCACTGAATCAAATCTAACTCTGATTACATCAGAGAAGGCCAGGTACCCTACACCATAACAGGGGGTTTGAAATTTTGACTTGTCTACTTAAAGATCACCAAAATCTGATAACAAGGTCAATTAAGTCCCTGGGTGGGATTGAACCACCAACCTTTTGATTAATAGCCTTACACACTAACTGATTGCGCCACAGCGACACTTTGCAAAAGTACATACTGACAAAGGCTAATAAGCATTCATCTAGAACGATTCCTAGAAACATTTTAAAAAGTCAATAATGTGGAGAGTTTTTGTAAGATGTTTCTTCCATCAACCAATGAAGAAACACATTGGTACTTTCCCATGATGAGTGAGTGCTTCAGGATCTTTTGCACTTACATGTGCAGCAGAGTACTGTAATGGAAGCATGCTGGGTCCATAACCCAGAGGTAGGCATATTGAAACTATCCTCTGCTATATGCATTTTTTTTTGTTAATTAAAGTAATCCAAAACTGGGATTGATATTTTTGCTCTTTTATTTTTACTTAAAGTACAATAACTTTTACCATTTTAATTTGTTTTAATAGTATATTGACAGTATTGTTTTCTTTCAAAAATCCAATTAATTTTCTTTACCCGATTATTAAAATGGTAATTGACAAAAACAAACTACATTGTCACCAGAAGAGCAATACAAAATGTACAAGTGATATATTAAAATCATCTTTCCAGCTTGAATTTCAATGATGCATTGGGGCAACGATTTTGTGAGAAACATCTTCACCCTTAAATAAAGATTTTCTTAATTCCTTACCTGTGTGCTAATTAGATATCACCTTGTTTTCACATTAAACAGACTTCCACATGAGAAAACAGCAAAGATGCAGTGGCGTTAATGTTTCCTGGTGTCAACCTGTATTATTTCAGTAGACATTGAAATGAAGATGCATCTTGCTGCCTTTCCAATGAAGCAAGTTTAATTTAGTAATAGGTGAAAAACCATCCCTACAAAGGTGTTAATCAGAGACTTGTCTTTGTGGACACTTTTCAGAGAACAAATTTGTTAGTATAAAAATAAAGCCAGAAAATGAAGAGCTGTTTAATCACTCAATTGGATTTTTCTGCCAGCATATTTCTTTTTCTCTGCAACCCACTGCTAAATTGTTCTTCCTAGCTGTTTTTATAAAATCACTGAATCAAATCTAACTCTGATTACATTAGAGAAGGCCAGGTACCCTACACCATAACAGGGGGTTTGAAATTTTGACTTGTCTACTTAAAGATCACCAAAATCTGATAACAAGGTCAATTAAGTCCCTGGGTGGGATTGAACCACCAACCTTTTGGTTAATAGCCTTACACACTAACTGATTGCGCCAAAACAACACTTTGCAAAAGAACATACTGACAAAGGCTAATAAGCATTCATCTAGAACGATTCCTAGAAACATTTTAAAAAGTCAATAATGTGGAGAGTTTTTGTAAGATGTTTCTTCCATCAACCAATGAAGAAACACATTGGTACTTTCCCATGATAAGTGAGTGCTTCAGGACCTCTTGCACTTACATGTGCAACAGAGTACTGTAATGGAAGCATGCTGGGTCCATAACCCAGAGGTAGGCAGATTGAAACTATCCTCTGCTATATGCATTTTTTTTTGTTAATTAAAGTAATCCAAAACTGGGATTGATATTTTTGCTCTTTTATTTTTACTTAAAGTACAATAACTTTTACCATTTTAATTTGTTTTAATAGTATATTGACAGTATTGTTTTCTTTCAAAAATCCAATTAATTTTCTTTACCCGATTATTAAAATGGTAATTGACAAAAACAAACTACATTGTCACCAGAAGAGCAATACAAAATGTACAAGTGATATATTAAAATCATCTTTCCAGCTTGAATTTCAATGATGCATTGGGGCAACGATTTTGTGAGAAACATCTTCACCCTTAAATAAAGATTTTCTTAATTCCTTACCTGTGTGCTAATTAGATATCACCTTGTTTTCACATTAAACAGACTTCCACATGCGAAAGCAGCAAGGATGCAGTGGCGTTAATGTTTCCTGGTGTCAACCTGTATTATTTCAGTAGACATTGAAATGAGGATGCATCTTGCTGCCTTTCCAATGAAGCAAGTTTAATTTAGTAATAGGTGAAAAACCATCCCTACAAAGGTGTTAATCAGAGACTTGGCTTTGTGGACACTTTTCAGAGAACAAATTTGTTAGTATAAAAATAAAGCCAGAAAATGAAGAGCTGTTTAATCACTCAATTGGATTTTTCTGCCAGCATATTTCTTTTTCTCTGCAACCCACTGCTAAATTGTGCTTCCTAGCTGTTTTTATAAAATCACTGAATCAAATCTAAACATCAGAGAAGGCCAGGTACCCTACACCATAACAGTGGGTTTGAAATTTTGACTTGTCTACTTAAAGATCACCAAAATCTGATAACAAGGTCAATTAAGTCCCTGGGTGGGATTGAACCACCAACCTTTTGGTTAATAGCCTTACACACTAACTGATTGCGCCACAGCGACACTTTGCAAAAGTACTTACTGACAAAGGCTAATAAGCATTCATCTAGAATGATTCCTAGAAACATTTTAAAAAGTCAATAATGTGGAGAGTTTTTGTAAGATGTTTCTTCCATCAACCAATGAAGAAACACATTGGTACTTTCCCATGATGAGTGAGTGCTTCAGGATCTCTTGCACTTACATGTGCAGCAGAGTACTGTAATGGAAGCATGCTGGGTCCATAACCCAGAGGTAGGCAGATTGAAACTATCCTCTGCTATATGCATTTTTTTTGTTAATTAAAGTAATCCAAAACTGGGATTGATATTTTTGCTCTTTTATTTTTACTTAAAGTACAATAACTTTTACCATTTTAATTTGTTTTAATAGTATTGTTTTCTTTCAAAAATCCTATTAATTTTCTTTACCCGATTATTAAAATGGTAATTGACAAAAACAAACTACATTGTCACCAGAAGAGCAATACAAAATGTACAAGTGATATATTAAAATCATCTTTCCAGCTTGAATTTCAATGATGCATTGGGGCAACGATTTTGTGAGAAACATCTTCACCCTTAAATAAAGATGTTCTTAATTCCTTACCTGTGTGCTAATTAGATATCACCTTGTTTTCACATTAAACAGACTTCCACATGAGAAAACAGCAAAGATGCAGTGGCGTTAATGTTTCCTGGTGTCAACCTGTATTATTTCCGTAGATATTGAAATGAGGATGCATCTTGCTGCCTTTCCAATGAAGCAAGTTTAATTTAGTAATAGGTGAAAAACCATCCCTACAAAGATGTTAATCAGATACTTGGCTTTGTGGACACTTTTCAGAGAACAAATTTGTTATCATAAAAATAAAGCCAGAAAATGAAGAGCTGTTTAATCACTCAATTGGATTTTTCTGCCAGCATTTTTCTTTTTCTCTGCAACCCACTGCTAAATTGTGCTTCCTAGCTGTTTTTTTTATAAAATCACTTAATCAAATCTAACTCTGATTACATCAGAGAAGGCCAGGTACCCTACACCATAAGAGGGGGTTTGCAATTTTGACTTGTCTACTTAAATATTACCAAAATCTGATCACAAGGTCAATTACGTCCCTGGATGGGATTGAACCACCAACCTTTTGATTAATAGCTGAACACACTAACCGATCGCGCCACAGAGACACTTTGCGAAAAGTACATACTGACAAAGACTAATAAGCATTCATCTAGAACGTTTCCTAGAAAAACTTTAAAAAGTCAATAATCTGGAGAGTTTTTGTAAGATGTTTCTTCCAGCAACCAATGAAGAAACACATTGTTACTTTCGCATGATGAGTGAGTGCTTCAGGATCTCTTGCACTTACATGTGCAGCAGAGTACTGCAATGGAAGCATGCTGGGCCCATAACCCAGAGGTAGGCAGATTGAAACTATCCTTTGCTATATGCATTTTTTTTTTGTTCATTAAAATAATCCAAAACTGGGATTGATATTTTAGCTTTTTTTTTTACTTAAAGTACAATAACTTTTACCATTTTAATTTGTTTTAATAGTATATTGACAGTATTGTTTTCTTTCAAAAATCCAATTAATTTTCTTTACCCGATTATTAAAATGGTAATTGACAAAAACAAACTACAGTGTCACCAGAAGAGCAATACAAAATGTACAAGTGATATATTAAAATCATCTTTCCAGCTTGAATTTCAATGATGCATTGGGGCAACGATTTTGTGAGAAACATCTTCACCCTTAAATAAAGATTTTCTTAATTCCTTACCTGTGTGCTAATTAGATATCACCTTGTTTTCACATTAAACAGACTTCCACATGAGAAAGCAGCAAGGATGCAGTGGCGTTAATGTTTCCGGGTGTCAACCTGTATTATTTCAGTAGATATTGAAATGAGGATGCATCTTGCTGCCTTTCCAATGAAGCAAGTTTAATTTAGTAATAGGTGAAAAACCATCCCTACAAATATGTTAATCAGATACTTGGCTTTGTGGACACTTTTCAGAGAACAAATTCGTTAGCATAAAAATAAAGCCAGAAAATGAAGAGCTGTTTAATCACTCAATTGGATTTTTCTGCCAGCATATTTCTTTTTCTCTGCAACCCACTGCTAAATTGTGCTGCCTAGCTGTTTTTTTTATAAAATCACTGATTCAAATCTAACTCTGATTACATCAGAGTAGGCCAGGTACCCTACACCATAAGAAGGGGGTTTGAAATTTTGACTTGTCTACTTAAAGATCACCAAAATCTGATAACAAGGTCAATTACATCCCTGGGTGGGATTGAACCACCAACCCTTTGATTAATAACCAAACACACTAACAGATTGCGCCACAGAGACACTTTACAAACGTACATACTGACAAAGGCTAATAAGCATTCATCTAGAACGTTTCCTAGAAAAACTTTAAAAAGTCAATAATCTGGAGAGTTTTTGTAAGATGTTTCTTCCATCAACCAACGAAGAAACACATTGGTACTTTCCCATGATGAGTGAGTGCTTCAGGATCTCTTGCACTTACATGTGCAGCAGAGTACTGCAATGGAAAAATGCTGGGCCCATAACCCAGAGGTAGGCAGATTGAAACTATCCTCTGCTATATGCATTTTTTTTTGTTAATTAAAGTAATCCAAAACTGGGATTGATATTTTTGCTCTTTTATTTTTACTTAAAGTACAATAACTTTTACCATTTTAATTTGTTTTAATAGTATATTGACAGTATTGTTTTCTTTCAAAAATCCACTTAATTTTCTTTACCCTATTATTAAAATGGTAATTGACACAAACAAACTACATTGTCACCAGAAGAGCAATACAAAATGTACAAGTGATATATTAAAATCATCTTTCCAGCTTGAATTTCAATGATGCATTGGGGCAACGATTTTGTGAGAAACACCTTCACCCTTAAATAAAGATTTTCTTAATTCCTTACCTGTGTGCTAATTAGATATCACCTTGTTTTCACATTAAACAGACTTCCACATGCGAAAGCAGCAAGGATGCAGTGGCGTTAATGTTTCCTGGTGTCAACCTGTATTATTTCAGTAGACATTGAAATGAGGATGCATCTTGCTGCCTTTCCAATGAAGCAAGTTTAATTTAGTAATAGGTGAAAAACCATCCCTACAAAGGTGTTAATCAGAGACTTGGCTTTGTGGACACTTTTCAGAGAACAAATTTGTTAGCATAAAAATAAAGCCAGAAAATGAAGAGCTGTTTAATCACTCAATTGGATTTTTTTGCCAGCATATTTCTTTTTCTCTGCAACCCACTGCTAAATTGTGCTTCCTAGCTGTTTTTATAAAATCACTGAATCAAATCTAACTCTGATTACATCAGAGAAGGCCAGGTACCCTACACCATAACAGGGGGTTTGAAATTTTGACTTGTCTACTTAAATATCACCAAAATCTGATAACAAGGTCAATTACGTCCCTTAGTGGGATTGAACCACCAACCTTTTGATTAATAACCATACACACTGAGGCAGCACAAGGGAACTCTCGAAAGAAGAACAAGGCTAGAGGAAGAACTGAAACAAAGAAATCTGACTTTTACTAGAGCTGACCAGAGGAAAGCACAAACACAGTCCCCCACTACCACAAATAATGCAGTTGAGTTTCCCACATTTGGGGAAATCACATGGGTCAGCATACCCAGAATGCAATGAATGAACCTCACCCTGGGAGAACAATCTTCAAGACCATGGTCTCTCCTATGCAAAATAAGTATGATTTGGGATAGGGCTGGGGAGGGCCGCTGCTCAGGCACATCTCTGTCAAGTAAAGGAGATTCAACTGAGGCAGCACAAGGGAACTCTCATCTGGGGACAACAACTGCAGGGAGAACACATATTTTCAGATGAACATGGGAGGGCAGAAGGCTGCCTAATACTGAAGCACCCCCAAACAACAAACCAAATGCAACAACTAGTGCAAGCATTCCTGGGGGAAGGCCTGCAGCAGATGGATTTGCATATGGTGATGCCATCCAAGCAGTGGGTCAAAGTTGGCTTCAACCCTCGTCTGCATATGAAAAGAGAAAAGGGGCGTGCAGGGCATGGCGGCCTTTTGCGGCGCTTGGATGACCCCTAGTTCGCATTACACACCTCCACCCTCCTTCGGTGTGGGGCTCATGTTGGCTATGCCCCAGCCCCTGAAGCATTCAAGCTGATTTCTTGCAGCAGCTGGGCACTGTAACTGCTCCAGAGCTGCTCTGTAAGGCAAGTAAAAGGGTGTGGGCACTGCAGCACTACCTGTAGTTTGCATTGTGCGTTGGAAGGCACGAAGTAAGCAGACGGGAGAAGTCAGGATAGTGCGCAAGGGCATAGAAGGGAGCGGCTCAAGAAAAGAGAAGTGGAAACAGACAGCAAACTAGGCTGGAGAGAGACCTGAGACAAAGAGATCTGAATTATACGAGAGCCGACCAAGGGAAACACAAATTATGCAGTCAAGTTTCCCACATTTGGGGAAATCACAGGGGCAGCACAACTAGAGTGCAATGGGTGAGCCTTGCCCTGGGAGAAGCACCTTCATGATCATAGTATCTCACCTGGCAGGTAAGTAGGAGTTGGGCTAGAGCTGGGGAGGGTCGCTGCTCGGGCACCCCCCTGTCAAGTGAAAGAGATCCAACTGAGGCAGCACAAGGGAACTCTCGAAAGAAGAACAAGGCTAGAGGAAGATCTGAGATAAAGAAATCTGATTTTTACCAGAGCTGACCAGAGGAAAGCACAAACACAGTCCCCCACTACCACAAATAATGCAGTCGAGTTTCCCACATTTGGGGAAATCACAGGGGTCAGCATACCCAGAATGCAATGAATGAACCTCACCCTGGGAGAACAATCTTCATGACCATGGTATCGCCTATGCAAAATAAGTATGATTTGGGATAGGGCTGGGGAGGGCCGCTGCTCAGGCACATCTCTGTCAAGTAAAGGAGATTCAACTGAGGCAGCACAAGGGAACTCTCATCTGGGGACAACAACTGCAGGGAGAACACATATTTTCAGATGAACATGGGAGGGCAGAAGGCTGCCTAATACTGAAGCACCCCCAAACAACAAACCAAATGCAACAACTAGTGCAAGCATTCCTGGGGGAAGGCCTGCAGCAGATGGATTTGCATATGGTGATGTCATCCAAACAGTGGGTCAAAGTTGGCTTCAACCCTCGTCTGCATATGAAAAGAGACAAGGGGCGTGCAGGGCATGGCGGCCTTTTGCGGCGCTTGGATGACCCCTAGTTCGCATTACACACCTCCACCCTCCTTCGGTGTGGGGCTCATGTTGGCTATTCCCCAGCCCCTGAAGCATTCAAGCTGATTTCTTGCAGCAGCTGGGCACTGTAACTGCTCCAGAGACGCTCTGTAAGGCAAGTAAAAGGGTGTGGGTCCTGCAGCACTACCTGTAGTTTGCATTGTGCGTTGGAAGGCACGAAGTAAGCAGACGGGAGAAGTCAGGATAGTGCGCAAGGGCATAGAAGGGAGCGGCTCAAGAAAAGAGAAGTAGAAACAGACAGCAAACTAGGCTGGAGAGAGACCTGAGACAAAGAGATCTGAATTATACAAGAGCCGACCAGGGGAAACACAAATTATGCAGTCAAGTTTCCCACATTTGGGGAAATCGCAGAAGCAGCACACCCAGAGTGCAATGGGTGAGCCTTGCCCTGGGAGAAGCACCTTCATGATCATAGTATCTCACCTGGCAGGTAAGTAGGAGTTGGGCTAGAGCTGGGGAGGGTCGCTGCTCGAGCATCCCCCTGTCAAGTAAAGGAGATTCAACTGAGGCAGCACAAGGGAACTCTCATCTGGGGACAACAACTGCAGGGAGAACACATATTTTCAGATAAAAATCTTGGTCATGCTCTGGTTTCTCTTCAGAACGAACAAATCTTTCGCCTTTTACTAAAGATTTCCGTGGAGAGGAGCAAAACCGAGTTTTATCTCAATTTTTGCATGCCCCATCTTTTTGGGGTTTCTTTTATCGGTTTAAAGATAGAATGAGTGTGCTTTAATGTAAGCTCATTTGCATAGAAATGACAGTAAATGTTTGTTTCTTTTCAAACAGAACTTTCTTGACCATGCTACTTGCTTGAAAGATCTGGGAGCACATGGAATACAGTACAAACCATGCTTATAGCAAGGAGAAGACAGGTGAGAAATCTGCTTTCTTTCAAATTGGGCGCTCACTTTGATCTGAATAAGGACTGCTGGCACGGCACTCAGGCGACAGGTGGAATCTTGGTCATGCTCTGGTTTCTCTTCAGAACGAACAAATCTTTCGCCTTTTACTAAAGATTTCCGTGGAGAGGAGCAAAACTGAGTTTTATCTCAATTTTTGCATGCCCCATATTATTGGGGTTTCTTTTATCGGATTAAAGACAGAACGAGTGTGCTTTCTTGTTAGCTTTAATGTAAGTTTATTTGCATAACAATGACAATAAATGTCTGTTTCTTTTCAAGCAGAACTTTCTTGACCATACTAATTGCTTGAAAGATCTGGGAGCACATGGAAAAGAGTACAAACCATGCTTATAGCAAGGGGAAGCCTGGTGAGAAATCTGCTTTCTTTCTTTCAAATTGGGTGCTCACTTTGAGCTGAATGAGGACTGCTGGCACGGCACTCAGGCGACAGGTGGAATCTTGGTCATGCTCTGGTTTCTCTTCAGAACGAACAAATCTTTCGCCTTTTACTAAAGATTTCCATGGAGAGGAGCAAAACTGAGTTTTATCTCAATTTTTGCATGCCCCGTCTTATTGGGGTTTCTTTTATCAGTTTAAAGATAGAACGAGTGTGCTTTAATGTAAGCTCATTTGCGTAGAAATGACAGTAAATGTTTGTTTCTTTTCAAACAGAACTTTCTTGACTATACTAATTGCTTGAAAGATCTGGGAGCACATGGAAAAGAGTACAAACCATGTTTATAGCAAGGGGAAGCCTGGTGAGAAATCTGCTTTCTTTCTTTCAAATTGGGTGCTCACTTTGAGCTGAATGAGGACTGCTGGCATGGCACTCAGGCGACAGGTAGAATCTTGGTCATGCTGTGGTTTCTCTTCAGAACGAACAAATCTTTCGCCTTTTACTAAAGATTTCCGTGGAGAGGAGCAAAACTGAGTTTTATCTCAATTTTTGCATGCCCCATCTTATTGGGGTTTTATTTTATTGGTTTAAAGATAGAACGAGTGTGCTTTAATGTAAGCTCATTTGCATAGAAATGACAGTAAATGTTTGTTTCTTTTCAAACAGAACTTTCTTGACCACACTAATTGTTTGAAAGATCTGGGAGCACATGGAAAAGAGTACAAACCATGTTTATAGCAAGGGGAAGCCTGGTGAGAAATCTGCTTTCTTTCATTCAAATTGGGTGCTCACTTTGAGCTGAATGAGAACTGCTGGCATGGCACTCAGGCGACAGGTGGAATCTTGGTCATGCTCTGGTTTCTCTTCAGAACTAACAAATATTTCGCCTTTTATTAAAGATTTCCGTGGAGAGGAGCAAAACTGAGTTTTATCTCAATTTTTGCATGCCCCATATTATTGGGGTTTCTTTTATCAGTTTAAAGACAGAACGAGTGTGCTTTCTTGTTAGCTTTAATGTAAGTTTATTTGCATAACAATGACAGTAAATGTTTGTTTCTTTTCAAACAGAACTTTCTTGACCATGCTACTTGCTTGAAAGATCTGGGAGCACATGGAAAACAGTACAAACCATGCAGTATCACAAGAGCCTTTATTTGATCTTTCATGAAGATAGAGCAGAATTGAGGACACGTCAACAATTTCTGCCGAAGGTGGTTCATCTTTCCACATGGTGCCTTTGGCCACTGACACCTTCGTTGAGTCAAAGTCTCTGGCTGTGGTCAGAACTTTGAAAATTTATGTCACCAGAACGGTTCAGATTAGGAAAACAGAGGCTCTGTTTGTCCTGTATGCTCCCAACATGATTGGGTGTCCTGCTTCCATGCAGACCATTATGCGCTGGATCTGTGGTAAGATTCAGCATGCTCATTCCACGGCAGGATTGCCGTTACTGAATTAGGTGAAGACCCATTCTACTAGAAAGGTGGGTTCATCCTGGGCAGCTGGTCGGGGAGTCTCGGCATTGCAACTTTGCCGAGCAGCTATTTAGTAAACACTTTTGCTAAGTTTTACAAGTTTGATACCTTGGCTGATGATAACCTCAAGTTGGGTCATTCGGTGCTGCAGAGTCGTACGCACTCTCCCACCCGTTCAAGAGCTTTGGTATAACCCCATGGTTCTTAATGTGACCCCAGCATCCTCTAGGTCGTATGAGAAAATAGGATTTTAATACCTACCGGTAAATCCTTTTCTCTTAGTACGTAGAGGATGCTGGGCACCCGTCCCAGTCCATACTGTGTCTGCAGTTATTACTTGTGGTTATACACATGTTGTGTTACGGTTCTGGTCAGCTTTTTGCTGCAATTGTTCATGCCGTTGGCTTGTGTTCTGTTGAATGCCACGTTCTGCGGCATGCTTAAGGTGTGAGCTGGTAAGATGCTCACCTTAGTTTAACAATAAATCCTTTCCTCGAAATGTCCGTCTCCCTGGGCACAGTTCCTATAACTGGAGTCTGGAGGAGGGGCATAGAGGGAGGAGCCAGTTCACACCCTTTGAAAGTCTTAAAGTGCCCATGTCTCTTGCGGATCCCGTCTATACCCCATGGTTCTTAATGTGACCCCAGCATCCTCTACGGACTAAGAGAAAAGGATGCCCTTGTGTACTATCCTGACTTCTCCTCCCGTCTGCTTACTTTGTGCCTTCCAACGCACAATGCGAACTACAGGTGGTGCTGCAGGGCCCACACCCTTTTACTTGCCTTACAGAGCAGCTCTGGAGCTGTTACAGTGCCCAGCTGCTGCAAGAAATCAGCATGAATGCTTCAGGGGATGGGGCATGGCCAACATGAGCCCCACACCAAAGGAGGGTGGGGGTGTTTAATGCGAACTAGGGGTCATCCAAGCACTGCAAAAGGCCGCCATGCCCTGCATGCCCCTTTTCTCTTTTTATATGCAGATGAGGGTTCCAGCCAACTTTGGCCCACTGCTTGGATGACATCACCGTATGCAAATCCGTCTGCTGCAGACCTTCCCCCAGGAATGCTTGTACTAGTTGTTGGATATGGTTTGATATTTGATGGTGCTTCAGTATTAGGCAGCCTTCCGCCCTCCCATGTTCATCTGAAAAGATGTGGTCTCCCTGCAGTTGTTGTCCCCAGACGAGAGTTCCCTTGTGCTTCCTCAGTTGAATCTCCTTAACTTGACGGGGGAGGGGCTGCCCGAGCTGCCACCCTCCCCAGCCCTATCCCAACTCATACTTATTTTACATATTAGATCTCTTGATCATGAAGATTGTTCTCACAGGGTGAGGTTCATCCATTATATTTTAAAATAGGAAGGTACAAATTACATATTTGAATTGCATCTATGTGCTGGATTCAAATGTCCCCCCCCCCTTCCTTTCTCAATTGTGCCCGTCAGCAGCTATTCTAAGGTTGCTGCCAATGGGTGTGACACATTAATTTCTTCTGTGGGGTACACTGGACTCCACAAGGATTCACATTGGGGTGTAGAGTAGGATCTTGATCTGAGGCACCAACCGGCTCAAAGCTTTTGACTGTTCCCAAGAAGCTCAGTGCATTCTCCTCTATAACCCCGCTTCCATGAACAGGGAGCTCAGTTTGTAGTTGGTGCCTTCAGTAGCAGGCCAATTAACAGGGGCCTGCCTCAGGCAGCCTATTCTTAGCTATTAATTTTGACAAGAAAAGAAGAACTTGTTTTATGAGAATCTACAAGGGCTGCAGCAGGCTAGGTCTAATAGACATCTTTACTGCAGCTTCATCACTCCCAGCGGCGCTGTATACTCCCGTGCCCTGGTTGCTGGGTCACTGCAGCGGAGGCTCCGGTTTCATCCTAAGGTCAGTCACACACACACCACCCTTCCGGATCACGAGGCCGCTGATGAAGGGGAGCGAGGCCGTAGGGGGTGGGCCGTGTGCGCACTGCGGTGGACACTGATTACTGGGCAGCCGCTCCACTAGCCACCAGGTACAGTTAAGGAGCACAGGTCTGGGGGTTTTTCTCCTATATTAACCCAATTTTGTACTGCCCGCAGCGCATTGTGATAGGTAATAGGGCCTGATTCAGGTTGGATTGCAATCGCAATAAGCGATCCAACTGCAAAAATTGCTAAGAGCATACGCATGTGCCTGCATTTTCTGCGGCACCCCGCAGAGAATGTGATCGCCTCTGCCTGTCAATCGGGGCGGGGAAGGGGGGGAGAGGTGGGTCAGCAACACTCCATTTCCAAGTCAGGGATGGAGCGGTGCGGGGGCAAGGCTTCAAAATGGGGTCTGCAACGGAGGAGACACAGGGGGCGTGGTCACAGCGGCTGTATGACATCACATTCAGCCGCTGTGATCACAAAAATGGTGGCGGCTTCCTGCGCGCACATACAGTCTGCACCAGCAGGAGCCTACACCATTTTTTATGATCACGCTGAACTGCAGTGCGACTGCAATTACAGCATGGTCAAGAAGGGAGGCGTCATGCTGGGTGGCCATGCCCTGTCACTGTGCAGGAGCCAGCACCGCTCACACACTAGTCCCCGGGTGCAGCCCCCAACCCCCGGGACACCCGGAGCAACAAAATGTAGATTCAGGCCACCAGGCCACGCCCCTACCTATGAAACCATGCCTCCTTTTTACCATTGCGCTGCTTATCTGCGCGCACTGCATTACAATCTCCCTCGCCACCTCTCTGGGTGTCACCAGTGATAGTGACACCTCTGCCATGCTTGTAGCAGCTGGTCCTAAGATCTACGCCTCAAACCCTGAGTGTTTGCCCTTGTGACTTGTTGATCATCATAGCGAAGCAGATGCTTACAGAAAACTGCAGGGGCTTAGATTGAAAATAAAAAAATTGATGGGTATAAGGTAGAGAGGAGCGGGTTCGGTTCTCCGAGAACCGAATTCCCCACGAACTCCACATTGTTTACACTGGTCCGAGGCAGGCTCGGTTGTTCCCGCCTGACTCGGAAAACCTGAACAAGGGAAAATGTCATCATCCCGCTGTCGGATTCTCGCGAGATTCGGATTCCATATAAAGAGCTGCGCGTTGCTGCCATTTTTACTCGTGCATTGAAGAGAGAGCGGAGAGGACGTGGCTATGTTCTCTCAGTGGAAATCTCAATATCAGTGCTCAGTATCAGTGGTTACTTATTGCTGCTCAGTAATACTAGTAGTGTGTCTCTCCTGCTCAGTGTCAGTTCTCAGTAGTATCCTCATCAGTGCTCAGTATCACTGCTCATTGTCTTGTGCTGCATTGTGGTGCTCAGCATACTACAGTACATTACTAATAGTCCAGTGCTGCATCTTGCTGCTCAGTGTCAGTTCTAGTATCCTCATCAGTGCTCACTATCACTGCTCATTGCATTGTGGTGTTCTGTATACTACAATAACATAGTAATATAGTAACATAGTTTTTGAGGTTGAATAGAGGCAAATTGCCCATCGTGTTCAACCTGTTTTAAGTTGTGATGATTCTACATACTTGCTGAATAATGTTTTATGACTAGTTAGCTACTATAACTCATGTTACCCCCGGATTAACCATGTTGATATTTTAAGTATTATAACCTTGGATAGCTTTTTCATTCAGAAATGTATCCATTCCTTTTTTAAATCCAATTACAGAGTCCGCCATTACCACCTTCCCTGGCAGGGAATTCCACATCCTGATTGCCCTAACAGTGAAGAAACCTTTCCTCCATTGCGTTCTGAACTTTCCTCCAGTCGCAGCGAGTGACCACGTGTTCGTTTAATAAATAATTCCTCTGATAACTCTTTGTTATGTATCTTTACATATTTGAAGATATTAATAATATCTCCTCTTAGGCACCTCTTTTCTAGTGTATAAATATTCAGCCTAGTAAGTCTTTCCTTATAGTCCAGTACTTTTAGGCCTTTAATCAATTTAGTCTTCAGGATCTCTTACACTTCCATGAGCAGCAGAGTAGTGCAATGGAAGCATGCTGGGCCCATAACCCAGAGGTTGATTGGTCGAAACTATCCTCTGCTATGTGCATTTTTTTTTGTTAATTAAAGTAATCAAAAACTGGGATTGATATTTTTGCTCTTTTATTTTTACTTAAAGTACAATAACTTTTACCATTTTAATTTGTTTTAATAGTATATTGACAGTATTGTTTTCTTTCAAAAATCCAATTAATTTTCTTTACCCGATTATTAAAATGGTAATTGACAAAACAAACTACATTGTCACCAGAAGAGCAATGCAAAATGTACAAGTGATATATTAAAATCATCTTTCCAGCTTGAATTTCAATGATGCATTGGGGCAACGATTTTGTGAGAAACATCTTCACCCTTAAATAAAGATTTTCTTAATTCCTTACCTGTGTGCTAATTAGATATCACCTTGTTTTCACATTAAACAGACTTCCACATGCGAAAGCAGCAAGGATGCAGTGGCGTTAATGTTTCCTGGTGTCAACCTGTATTATTTCAGTAGACATTGAAATGAGGATGCATCTTGCTGCCTTTCCAATGAAGCAAGTTTAATTTAGTAATAGGTGAAAAACCATCCCTACAAAGGTGTTAATCAGAGACTTGGCTTTGTGGACACTTTTCAGAGAACAAATTTGTTAGTATAAAAATAAAGCCAGAAAATGAAGAGCTGTTTAATCACTCAATTGGATTTTTCTGCCAGCATATTTCTTTTTCTCTGCAACCCACTGCTAAATTGTGCTTCCTAGCTGTTTTTATAAAATCACTGAATCAAATCTAAACATCAGAGAAGGCCAGGTACCCTACACCATAACAGTGGGTTTGAAATTTTGACTTGTCTACTTAAAGATCACCAAAATCTGATAACAAGGTCAATTAAGTCCCTGGGTGGGATTGAACCACCAACCTTTTGGTTAATAGCCTTACACACTAACTGATTGCGCCACAGAGACACCTTGCAAAAGTCAATACTGACAAAGGCTAATAATCATTCATCTAGAACGTTTCCTAGAAAAACTTTAAAAAGTCAATAATCAAGATACACATTGGTACTTTCCCATGATGAGTGAGTGCTTCAGGATTTCTTGCACTTACATGGGCTATTAACCAAAAGGTTGGAGGTTCAATCCCACCCAGGGATGTAATTGACCTTGTCATCAGATTTTGGTGATCTTTAAGTAGACAAGTCAAAATTTCAAACCCCCTCTTATGGTGTAGGGTACCTGGCCTTCTCTGACGTAATCAGAGTTAGATTTAATTAAGTGATTTTATAAAAAACAGCTAGGAAGCACAATATCTCTCTTTTGCAAAGAGCTAGGCATTGGAAAATTCAGGGCTATAACGTGTAGATGAAGCACTAACAGGAGGCTTTAAAATTTTCATTCTAGTGTCTTTCGTTTGGGAGAAAAATGCAAAGGTACAATACAGCTTTTCCTTGCCGATATCTCTCTTTTGCAAAGAGATAGGCATTGGAAAATTCAGGGCTATACCGTGTAGATGAAGCACTAACAGGAGGCTTTTAAATTTTCATTCTAGTGTCCTTCGTTTGGGAGAAAAATGCAAAGGTACAATACAGCTTTTCCTTGCCGATATCTCTCTTTTGCAAAGAGATAGGCATTGGAAAATTCAGGGCTATAACGTGTAGATGAAGCACTAACAGGAGGCTTTAAAATTTTCATTTTAGTGTCTTTCGTTTGGGAGAAAAATGCAAAGGTACAATACAGTTTTTCCTTGCCGATATCTCTCTTTTGCAAAGAGATAGGCATTGGAAAATTCAGGGCTATAACGTGTAGATGAAGCACTAACAGGAGGCTTTAAAATTTTCATTCTAGTGTCTTTCGTTTGGGAGAAAAATGCAAAGGTACAATACAGCTTTTCCTTGCCAATATCTCTCTTTTGCAAAGAGCTAGGCATTGGAAAATTCAGGGCAATAACGTGTAGATGAAGCACTAACAGGAGGCTTTAAAATTTTCATTCTAGTGTCTTTCGTTTGGGAGAAAAATGCAAAAGTACAATGCAGCTTTTCCTTGCCGATATCTCTCTTTTGCAAAGAGATAGGCATTGGAAAATGCAGGGCTATAACGTGTAGATGAAGCACTAACAGGAGGCTTTAAAATGTTCATTCTAGTGTCTTTCGTTTGGGAGAAAAATGCAAAGGTACAATACAGCATTTCCTTGCCGATATCTCTCTTTTGCAAAGAGATAGGCATTGGAAAATTCAGGGCTATAACGTGTAGATGAAGCACTAACAGGAGGCTTTAAAATTTTCATTCTAGTGTCTTTCGTTTGGGAGAAAAATGCAAAGGTACAATACAGCTTTTCCTTGCCGATATCTCTCTTTTGCAAAGAGCTAGGCATTGGAAAATTCAGGGCTATACCGTGTAGATGAAGCACTAACAGGAGGCTTTTAAATTTTCATTCTAGTGTCTTTCGTTTGGGAGAAAAATGCAAAGGTACAATACAGCTTTTCCTTGCCAATATCTCTCTTTTGCAAAGAGCTAGGCATTGGAAAATTCAGGGCTATAACGTGTAGATGAAGCACTAACAGGAGGCTTTAAAATTTTCATTCTAGTGTCTTTCGTTTGGGAGAAAAATGCAAAAGTACAATACAGCTTTTCCTTGCCGATATCTCTCTTTTGCAAAGAGATAGGCATTGGAAAATTCAGGGCTATAACGTGTAGATGAAGCACTAATAGGAGGCTTTAAAATTTTCATTCTAGTGTCTTTCGTTTGGGAGAAAAAAGCAAAGGTACAATACAGCTTTTCCTTGCCGATATCTCTCTTTTGCAAAGAGCTAGGCATTGGAAAATTCAGGGCTATAACGTGTAGATGAAGCACTAACAGGAGGCTTTAAAATTTTCATTCTAGTGTCTTTCGTTTGGGAGAAAAATGCAAAAGTACAATGCAGCTTTTCCTTGCCGATATCTCTCTTTTGCAAAGAGATAGGCATTGGAAAATGCAGGGCTATAACGTGTAGATGAAGCACTAACAGGAGGCTTTAAAATTTTCATTCTAGTGTCTTTCGTTTGGGAGAAAAATGCAAAGGTACAATACAGCATTTCCTTGCCGATATCTCTCTTTTGCAAAGAGATAGGCATTGGAAAATTCAGGGCTATAACGTGTAGATGAAGCACTAACAGGAGGCTTTAAAATTTTCATTCTAGTGTCTTTCGTTTGGGAGAAAAATGCAAAGGTACAATACAGCTTTTCCTTGCCGATATCTCTCTTTTGCAAAGAGCTAGGCATTGGAAAATTCAGGGCTATACCGCGTACATGAAGCACTAACAGGAGGCTTTTAAATTTTCATTCTAGTGTCTTTCGTTTGGGAGAAAAATGCAAAGGTACAATACAGCTTTTCCTTGCCAATATCTCTCTTTTGCAAAGAGCTAGGCATTGGAAAATTCAGGGCTATAACGTGTAGATGAAGCACTAACAGGAGGCTTTAAAATTTTCATTCTAGTGTCTTTCGTTTGGGAGAAAAATGCAAAAGTACAATGCAGCTTTTCCTTGCCGATATCTCTCTTTTGCAAAGAGATAGGCATTGGAAAATTCAGGGCTATAACGTGTAGATGAAGCACTAATAGGAGGCTTTAAAATTTTCATTCTAGTGTCTTTCGTTTGGGAGAAAAAAACAAAGGTACAATCACAGCTTTTCCTTGCCGATATCTCTCTTTTGCAAAGAGATAGGCATTGGAAAATTCAGGGCTATAACGTGTAGATGAAGCACTAACAGGAGGCTTTAAAATTTTCATTCTAGTGTCTTTCGTTTGGGAGAAAAATGCAAAGGTACAATACAGCTTTTCCTTGCCGATATCTCTCTTTTGCAAAGAGCTAGGCATTGGAAAATTCAGGGCTATAACGTGTAGATGAAGCACTAACAGTAGGCTTTAAAATTTTCATTCTAGTGTCTTTCGTTTGGGAGAAAAATGCAAAGGTACAATACAGCTTTTCCTTGCCGATATCTCTCTTTTGCAAAGAAATAGGCATTGGAAAATTCAGGGCTATAACGTGTAGATGAAGCACTAACAGGAGGCTTTAAAATTTTCATTCTAGTGTCCTTCGTTTGGGAGAAAAATGCAAAGGTACAATACAGCTTTTCCTTGCCGATATCTCTCTTTTGCAAAGAGATAGGCATTGGAAAATTCAGGGCTATATCGTGTAGATGAAGCACTAACAGGAGGCTTTAAAATTTTCATTCTAGTGTCTTTCGTTTGGGAGAAAAATGCAAAGGTACAATACAGCTTTTCCTTGCCAATATCTCTCTTTTGCAAAGAGCTAGGCATTGGAAAATTCAGGGCTATAACGTGTAGATGAAGCACTAACAGGAGGCTTTAAAATTTTCATTCTAGTGTCTTTCGTTTGGGAGAAAAATGCAAAAGTACAATGCAGCTTTTCCTTGCCGATATCTCTCTTTTGCAAAGAGATAGGCATTGGAAAATGCAGGGCTATAACGTGTAGATGAAGCACTAACAGGAGGCTTTAAAATTTTCATTCTAGTGTCTTTCGTTTGGGAGAAAAATGCAAAGGTACAATACAGCATTTCCTTGCCGATATCTCTCTTTTGCAAAGAGATAGGCATTGGAAAATTCAGGGCTATAACGTGTAGATGAAGCACTAACAGGAGGCTTTAAAATTTTCATTCTAGTGTACTTCGTTTGGGAGAAAAATGCAAAGGTACAATACAGCTTTTCCTTGCCGATATCTCTCTTTTGCAAAGAGATAGGCATTGGAAAATTCAGGGCTATAACGTGTAGATGAAGCACTAATAGGAGGCTTTAAAATTTTCATTCTAGTGTCCTTCGTTTGGGAGAAAAATGCAAAGGTACAATACAGCTTTTCCTTGCCGATATCTCTCTTTTGCAAAGAGATAGGCATTGGAAAATTCAGGGCTATAACGTGTAGATGAAGCACTAACAGGAGGCTTTAAAATTTTCATTCTAGTGTCTTTCGTTTGGGAGAAAAATGCAAAGGTACAATACAGCTTTTCCTTGCCGATATCTCTCTTTTGCAAAGAGCTAGGCATTGGAAAATTCAGGGCTATAACGTGTAGATGAAGCACTAACAGGAGGCTTTAAAATTTTCATTCTAGTGTCTTTCGTTTGGGAGAAAAATGCAAAAGTACAATGCAGCTTTTCCTTGCCGATATCTCTCTTTTGCAAAGAGATAGGCATTGGAAAATTCAGGGCTATAACGTGTAGATGAAGCACTAATAGGAGGCTTTAAAATTTTCATTCTAGTGTCTTTCGTTTGGGAGAAAAAAGCAAAGGTACAATACAGCTTTTCCTTGCCGATATCTCTCTTTTGCAAAGAGATAGGCATTGGAAAATTCAGGGCTATAACGTGTAGATGAAGCACTAACAGGAGGCTTTAAAATTTTCATTCTAGTGTCTTTCGTTTGGGAGAAAAATGCAAAGGTACAATACAGCTTTTCCTTGCCGATATCTCTCTTTTGCAAAGAACTAGGCATTGGAAAATTCAGGGCTATAACGTGTAGATGAAGCACTAACAGTAGGCTTTAACATTTTCATTCTAGTGTCTTTCGTTTGGGAGAAAAATGCAAAGGTACAATACAGATTTTCCTTGCCAATATCTCTCTTTTGCAAAGAGCTAGGCATTGGAAAATTCAGGGCTATAACGTGTAGATGAAGCACTAACAGGAGGCTTTAAAATTTTCATTCTAGTGTCTTTCGTTTGGGAGAAAAATGCAAAAGTACAATGCAGCTTTTCCTTGCCGATATCTCTCTTTTGCAAAGAGATAGGCATTGGAAAATGCAGGGCTATAACGTGTAGATGAAGCACTAACAGGAGGCTTTAAAATTTTCATTCTAGTGTCTTTCGTTTGGGAGAAAAATGCAAAGGTACAATACAGCATTTCCTTGCCGATATCTCTCTTTTGCAAAGAGATAGGCATTGGAAAATTCAGGGCTATAACGTGTAGATGAAGCACTAACAGGAGGCTTTAAAATTTTCATTCTAGTGTCTTTCGTTTGGGAGAAAAATGCAAAGGTACAATACAGCTTTTCCTTGCCGATATCTCTCTTTTGCAAAGAGATAGGCATTGGAAAATTCAGGGCTATAACGTGTAGATGAAGCACTAACAGGAGGCTTTAACATTTTCATTCTAGTGTACTTCGTTTGGGAGAAAAATGCAAAGGTACAATACAGCTTTTCCTTGCCGATATCTCTCTTTTGCAAAGAGATAGGCATTGGAAAATTCAGGGCTATAACGTGTAGATGAAGCACTAATAGGAGGCTTTAAAATTTTCATTCTAGTGTCCTTCGTTTGGGAGAAAAATGCAAAGGTACAATACAGCTTTTCCTTGCCGATATCTCTCTTTTGCAAAGAGATAGGCATTGGAAAATTCAGGGCTATAACGTGTAGATGAAGCACTAACAGGAGGCTTTAAAATTTTCATTCTAGTGTCTTTCGTTTGGGAGAAAAATGCAAAGGTACAATACAGTTTTTCCTTGCCGATATCTCTCTTTTGCAAAGAGATAGGCATTGGAAAATTCAGGGCTATAACGTGTAGATGAAGCACTAACAGGAGGCTTTAAAATTTTCATTCTAGTGTCTTTCGTTTGGGAGAAAAATGCAAAGGTACAATACAGCTTTTCCTTGCCAATATCTCTCTTTTGCAAAGAGCTAGGCATTGGAAAATTCAGGGCAATAACGTGTAGATGAAGCACTAACAGGAGGCTTTAAAATTTTCATTCTAGTGTCTTTCGTTTGGGAGAAAAATGCAAAAGTACAATGCAGCTTTTCCTTGCCGATATCTCTCTTTTGCAAAGAGATAGGCATTGGAAAATGCAGGGCTATAACGTGTAGATGAAGCACTAACAGGAGGCTTTAAAATTTTCATTCTAGTGTCTTTCGTTTGGGAGAAAAATGCAAAGGTACAATACAGCATTTCCTTGCCGATATCTCTCTTTTGCAAAGAGATAGGCATTGGAAAATTCAGGGCTATAACGTGTAGATGAAGCACTAACAGGAGGCTTTAACATTTTCATTCTAGTGTACTTCGTTTGGGAGAAAAATGCAAAGGTACAATACAGCTTTTCCTTGCCGATATCTCTCTTTTGCAAAGAGATAGGCATTGGAAAATTCAGGGCTATAACGTGTAGATGAAGCACTAATAGGAGGCTTTAAAATTTTCATTCTAGTGTCCTTCGTTTGGGAGAAAAATGCAAAGGTACAATACAGCTTTTCCTTGCCGATATCTCTCTTTTGCAAAGAGATAGGCATTGGAAAATTCAGGGCTATAACGTGTAGATGAAGCACTAACAGGAGGCTTTAAAATTTTCATTCTAGTGTCTTTCGTTTGGGAGAAAAATGCAAAGGTACAATACAGTTTTTCCTTGCCGATATCTCTCTTTTGCAAAGAGATAGGCATTGGAAAATTCAGGGCTATAACGTGTAGATGAAGCACTAACAGGAGGCTTTAAAATTTTCATTCTAGTGTCTTTCGTTTGGGAGAAAAATGCAAAGGTACAATACAGCTTTTCCTTGCCAATATCTCTCTTTTGCAAAGAGCTAGGCATTGGAAAATTCAGGGCAATAACGTGTAGATGAAGCACTAACAGGAGGCTTTAAAATTTTCATTCTAGTGTCTTTCGTTTGGGAGAAAAATGCAAAAGTACAATGCAGCTTTTCCTTGCCGATATCTCTCTTTTGCAAAGAGATAGGCATTGGAAAATGCAGGGCTATAACGTGTAGATGAAGCACTAACAGGAGGCTTTAAAATTTTCATTCTAGTGTCTTTCGTTTGGGAGAAAAATGCAAAGGTACAATACAGCATTTCCTTGCCGATATCTCTCTTTTGCAAAGAGATAGGCATTGGAAAATTCAGGGCTATAACGTGTAGATGAAGCACTAACAGGAGGCTTTAAAATTTTCATTCTAGTGTCTTTCGTTTGGGAGAAAAATGCAAAGGTACAATACAGCTTTTCCTTGCCGATATCTCTCTTTTGCAAAGAGCTAGGCATTGGAAAATTCAGGGCTATACCGCGTACATGAAGCACTAACAGGAGGCTTTTAAATTTTCATTCTAGTGTCTTTCGTTTGGGAGAAAAATGCAAAGGTACAATACAGCTTTTCCTTGCCAATATCTCTCTTTTGCAAAGAGCTAGGCATTGGAAAATTCAGGGCTATAACGTGTAGATGAAGCACTAACAGGAGGCTTTAAAATTTTCATTCTAGTGTCTTTCGTTTGGGAGAAAAATGCAAAAGTACAATGCAGCTTTTCCTTGCCGATATCTCTCTTTTGCAAAGAGATAGGCATTGGAAAATTCAGGGCTATAACGTGTAGATGAAGCACTAATAGGAGGCTTTAAAATTTTCATTCTAGTGTCTTTCGTTTGGGAGAAAAAAACAAAGGTACAATACAGCTTTTCCTTGCCGATATCTCTCTTTTGCAAAGAGATAGGCATTGGAAAATTCAGGGCTATAACGTGTAGATGAAGCACTAACAGGAGGCTTTAAAATTTTCATTCTAGTGTCTTTCGTTTGGGAGAAAAATGCAAAGGTACAATACAGCTTTTCCTTGCCGATATCTCTCTTTTGCAAAGAGCTAGGCATTGGAAAATTCAGGGCTATAACGTGTAGATGAAGCACTAACAGTAGGCTTTAAAATTTTCATTCTAGTTTCTTTCGTTTGGGAGAAAAATGCAAAGGTACAATACAGCTTTTCCTTGCCGATATCTCTCTTTTGCAAAGAAATAGGCATTGGAAAATTCAGGGCTATAACGTGTAGATGAAGCACTAACAGGAGGCTTTAAAATTTTCATTCTAGTGTCCTTCGTTTGGGAGAAAAATGCAAAGGTACAATACAGCTTTTCCTTGCCGATATCTCTCTTTTGCAAAGAGATAGGCATTGGAAAATTCAGGGCTATATCGTGTAGATGAAGCACTAACAGGAGGCTTTAAAATTTTCATTCTAGTGTCTTTCGTTTGGGAGAAAAATGCAAAGGTACAATACAGCTTTTCCTTGCCAATATCTCTCTTTTGCAAAGAACTAGGCATTGGAAAATTCAGGGCTATAACGTGTAGATGAAGCACTAACAGGAGGCTTTAAAATTTTCATTCTAGTGTCTTTCGTTTGGGAGAAAAATGCAAAAGTACAATGCAGCTTTTCCTTGCCGATATCTCTCTTTTGCAAAGAGATAGGCATTGGAAAATGCAGGGCTATAACGTGTAGATGAAGCACTAACAGGAGGCTTTAAAATTTTCATTCTAGTGTCTTTCGTTTGGGAGAAAAATGCAAAGGTACAATACAGCATTTCCTTGCCGATATCTCTCTTTTGCAAAGAGATAGGCATTGGAAAATTCAGGGCTATAACGTGTAGATGAAGCACTAACAGGAGGCTTTAAAATTTTCATTCTAGTGTACTTCGTTTGGGAGAAAAATGCAAAGGTACAATACAGCTTTTCCTTGCCGATATCTCTCTTTTGCAAAGAGATAGGCATTGGAAAATTCAGGGCTATAACGTGTAGATGAAGCACTAATAGGAGGCTTTAAAATTTTCATTCTAGTGTCCTTCGTTTGGGAGAAAAATGCAAAGGTACAATACAGCTTTTCCTTGCCGATATCTCTCTTTTGCAAAGAGATAGGCATTGGAAAATTCAGGGCTATAACGTGTAGATGAAGCACTAACAGGAGGCTTTAAAATTTTCATTCTAGTGTCTTTCGTTTGGGAGAAAAATGCAAAGGTACAATACAGCTTTTCCTTGCCGATATCTCTCTTTTGCAAAGAGATAGGCATTGGAAAATTCAGGGCTATATCGTGTAGATGAAGCACTAACAGGAGGCTTTAAAATTTTCATTCTAGTGTCTTTCGTTTGGGAGAAAAATGCAAAGGTACAATACAGCTTTTCCTTGCCAATATCTCTCTTTTGCAAAGAGCTAGGCATTGGAAAATTCAGGGCTATAACGTGTAGATGAAGCACTAACAGGAGGCTTTAAAATTTTCATTCTAGTGTCTTTCGTTTGGGAGAAAAATGCAAAAGTACAATGCAGCTTTTCCTTGCCGATATCTCTCTTTTGCAAAGAGATAGGCATTGGAAAATGCAGGGCTATAACGTGTAGATGAAGCACTAACAGGAGGCTTTAAAATTTTCATTCTAGTGTCTTTCGTTTGGGAGAAAAATGCAAAGGTACAATACAGCATTTCCTTGCCGATATCTCTCTTTTGCAAAGAGATAGGCATTGGAAAATTCAGGGCTATAACGTGTAGATGAAGCACTAACAGGAGGCTTTAAAATTTTCATTCTAGTGTACTTCGTTTGGGAGAAAAATGCAAAGGTACAATACAGCTTTTCCTTGCCGATATCTCTCTTTTGCAAAGAGATAGGCATTGGAAAATTCAGGGCTATAACGTGTAGATGAAGCACTAATGGGAGGCTTTAAAATTTTCATTCTAGTGTCCTTCGTTTGGGAGAAAAATGCAAAGGTACAATACAGCTTTTCCTTGCCGATATCTCTCTTTTGCAAAGAGATAGGCATTGGAAAATTCAGGGCTATAACGTGTAGATGAAGCACTAACAGGAGGCTTTAAAATTTTCATTCTAGTGTCTTTCGTTTGGGAGAAAAATGCAAAGGTACAATACAGCTTTTCCTTGCCGATATCTCTCTTTTGCAAAGAGCTAGGCATTGGAAAATTCAGGGCTATAACGTGTAGATGAAGCACTAACAGGAGGCTTTAAAATTTTCATTCTAGTGTCTTTCGTTTGGGAGAAAAATGCAAAAGTACAATGCAGCTTTTCCTTGCCGATATCTCTCTTTTGCAAAGAGATAGGCATTGGAAAATGCAGGGCTATAACGTGTAGATGAAGCACTAACAGGAGGCTTTAAAATTTTCATTCTAGTGTCTTTCGTTTGGGAGAAAAATGCAAAGGTACAATACAGCATTTCCTTGCCGATATCTCTCTTTTGCAAAGAGATAGGCATTGGAAAATTCAGGGCTATAACGTGTAGATGAAGCACTAACAGGAGGCTTTAAAATTTTCATTCTAGTGTACTTCGTTTGGGAGAAAAATGCAAAGGTACAATACAGCTTTTCCTTGCCGATATCTCTCTTTTGCAAAGAGATAGGCATTGGAAAATTCAGGGCTATAACGTGTAGATGAAGCACTAATAGGAGGCTTTAAAATTTTCATTCTAGTGTCCTTCGTTTGGGAGAAAAATGCAAAGGTACAATACAGCTTTTCCTTGCCGATATCTCTCTTTTGCAAAGAGATAGGCATTGGAAAATTCAGGGCTATAACGTGTAGATGAAGCACTAACAGGAGGCTTTAAAATTTTCATTCTAGTGTCTTTCGTTTGGGAGAAAAATGCAAAGGTACAATACAGCTTTTCCTTGCCGATATCTCTCTTTTGCAAAGAGATAGGCATTGGAAAATTCAGGGCTATATCGTGTAGATGAAGCACTAACAGGAGGCTTTAAAATTTTCATTCTAGTGTCTTTCGTTTGGGAGAAAAATGCAAAGGTACAATACAGCTTTTCCTTGCCAATATCTCTCTTTTGCAAAGAGCTAGGCATTGGAAAATTCAGGGCTATAACGTGTAGATGAAGCACTAACAGGAGGCTTTAAAATTTTCATTCTAGTGTCTTTCGTTTGGGAGAAAAATGCAAAAGTACAATGCAGCTTTTCCTTGCCGATATCTCTCTTTTGCAAAGAGATAGGCATTGGAAAATGCAGGGCTATAACGTGTAGATGAAGCACTAACAGGAGGCTTTAAAATTTTCATTCTAGTGTCTTTCGTTTGGGAGAAAAATGCAAAGGTACAATACAGCATTTCCTTGCCGATATCTCTCTTTTGCAAAGAGATAGGCATTGGAAAATTCAGGGCTATAACGTGTAGATGAAGCACTAACAGGAGGCTTTAAAATTTTCATTCTAGTGTACTTCGTTTGGGAGAAAAATGCAAAGGTACAATACAGCTTTTCCTTGCCGATATCTCTCTTTTGCAAAGAGATAGGCATTGGAAAATTCAGGGCTATAACGTGTAGATGAAGCACTAATAGGAGGCTTTAAAATTTTCATTCTAGTGTCCTTCGTTTGGGAGAAAAATGCAAAGGTACAATACAGCTTTTCCTTGCCGATATCTCTCTTTTGCAAAGAGATAGGCATTGGAAAATTCAGGGCTATAACGTGTAGATGAAGCACTAACAGGAGGCTTTAAAATTTTCATTCTAGTGTCTTTCGTTTGGGAGAAAAATGCAAAGGTACAATACAGCTTTTCCTTGCCGATATCTCTCTTTTGCAAAGAGCTAGGCATTGGAAAATTCAGGGCTATAACGTGTAGATGAAGCACTAACAGGAGGCTTTAAAATTTTCATTCTAGTGTCTTTCGTTTGGGAGAAAAATGCAAAGGTACAATACAGCTTTTCCTTGCCGATATCTCTCTTTTGCAAAGAGATAGGCATTGGAAAATTCAGGGCTATAACGTGTAGATGAAGCACTAACAGTAGGCTTTAACATTTTCATTCTAGTGTCTTTCGTTTGGGAGAAAAATGCAAAGGTACAATACAGCTTTTCCTTGCCGATATCTCTCTTTTGCAAAGAGATAGGCATTGGAAAATGCAGGGCTATAACGTGTAGATGAAGCACTAACAGGAGGCTTTACAATTTTCATTCTAGTGTCTTTCGTTTGGGAGAAAAATGCAAAAGTACAATGCAACTTTTCCTTGCCGATATCTCTCTTTTGCAAAGAGATAGGCATTGGAAAATGCAGGGCTATAACGTGTAGATGAAGCACTAACAGGAGGCTTTAAAATTTTCATTCTAGTGTCTTTCGTTTGGGAGAAAAATGCAAAGGTACAATACAGCATTTCCTTGCCGATATCTCTCTTTTGCAAAGAGATAGGCATTGGAAAATTCAGGGCTATTACGTGTAGATGAAGCACTAACAGGAGGCTTTAAAATTTTCATTCTAGTGTCCTTCGTTTGGGAGAAAAATGCAAAGGTACAATACAGCTTTTCCTTGCCGATATCTCTCTTTTGCAAAGAGATAGGCATTGGAAAATTCAGGGCTATAACGTGTAGATGAAGCACTAACAGGAGGCTTTAAAATTTTCATTCTAGTGTCTTTCGTTTGGGAGAAAAATGCAAAGGTACAATACAGCTTTTCCTTGTCGATATCTCTCTTTTGCAAAGAGCTAGGCATTGGAAAATTCAGGGCTATAACGTGTAGATGAAGCACTAACAGGAGGCTTTAAAATTTTCATTCTAGTGTCTTTCGTTTGGGAGAAAAATGCAAAGGTACAATACAGCTTTTCCTTGCCGATATCTCTCTTTTGCAAAGAGATAGGCATTGGAAAATTCAGGGCTATAACGTGTAGATGAAGCACTAACAGTAGGTTTTAACATTTTCATTCTAGTGTCTTTCGTTTGGGAGAAAAATGCAAAGGTACAATACAGCTTTTCCTTGCCGATATCTCTCTTTTGCAAAGAGATAGGCATTGGAAAATGCAGGGCTATAACGTGTAGATGAAGCACTAACAGGAGGCTTTACAATTTTCATTCTAGTGTCTTTCGTTTGGGAGAAAAATGCAAAAGTACAATGCAACTTTTCCTTGCCGATATCTCTCTTTTGCAAAGAGATAGGCATTGGAAAATGCAGGGCTATAACGTGTAGATGAAGCACTAACAGGAGGCTTTAAAATTTTCATTCTAGTGTCTTTCGTTTGGGAGAAAAATGCAAAGGTACAATACAGCATTTCCTTGCCGATATCTCTCTTTTGCAAAGAGATAGGCATTGGAAAATTCAGGGCTATTACGTGTAGATGAAGCACTAACAGGAGGCTTTAAAATTTTCATTCTAGTGTCCTTCGTTTGGGAGAAAAATGCAAAGGTACAATACAGCTTTTCCTTGCCGATATCTCTCTTTTGCAAAGAGATAGGCAAAAATAAAAGCTAAAATATCAATCCCAGTTTTGGATTACTTTAATGAACAAAAAAAAAATGCATATAGCAAAGGATAGTTTCAATCTGCCTACCTCTGGGTTATGGGCCCAGCATGCTTCCATTGCAGTACTCTGCTGCACATGTAAGTGCAAGAGATCCTGAAGCACTCACTCATCATGCGAAAGTACCAATGTGTTTCTTCATTGGTTGCTGGAAGAAACATCTTACAAAAACTCTCCAGATTATTGACTTTTTAAAGTTTTTCTAGGAAACGTTCTAGATGAATGCTTATTAGTCTTTGTCAGTATGTACTTTTCGCAAAGTGTCTTTGTGGCGCAATCGGTTAGTGTGTTCAGCTATTAATCAAAAGGTTGGTGGTTCAATCCCATCCAGGGACGTAATTGACCTTGTGATCAGATTTTGGTAATATTTAAGTAGACAAGTCAAAATTGCAAACCCCCTCTTATGGTGTAGGGTACCTGGCCTTCTCTGATGTAATCAGAGTTAGATTTGATTAAGTGATTTTATAAAAAAACAGCTAGGAAGCACAATTTAGCAGTGGGTTGCAGAGAAAAAGAAAAATGCTGGCAGAAAAATCCAATTAAGTGATTAAACAGCTCTTCATTTTCTGGCTTTATTTTTATGATTACAAATTTGTTCTCTGAAAAGTGTCCACAAAGCCAAGTATCTGATTAACATCTTTGTAGGGATGGTTTTTCACCTATTACTAAATTAAACTTGCTTCATTGGAAAGGCAGCAAGATGCATCCTCATTTCAATATCTACGGAAATAATACAGGTTGACACCAGGAAACATTAACGCCACTGCATCTTTGCTGTTTTCTCATGTGGAAGTCTGTATAATGTGAAAACAAGGTGATATCTAATTAGCACACAGGTAAGGAATTAAGAAAATCTTTATTTAAGGGTGAAGATGTTTCTCACAAAATCGTTGCCCCAATGCATCATTGAAATTCAAGCTGGAAAGATGATTTTAATATATCACTTGTACATTTTGTATTGCTCTTCTGGTGACAATGTAGTTTGTTTTTGTCAATTACCATTTTAATAATCGGGTAAAGAAAATTAAGTGGATTTTTGAAAGAAAACAATACTGTCAATATACTCTTAAAACAAATTAAAATGGTAAAAGTTATTGTACTTTAAGTAAAAATAAAAGAGTAAAAATATCAATCCCAGTTTTGGATTACTTTAATTAACAAAAAAAAATGCATATAGCAGAGGATAGTTTCAATCTGCCTACCTCTGGGTTATGGACCCAGCATGCTTCCATTACAGTACTCTGCTGCACATGTAAGTGCAAGAGGTCCTGAAGCACTCACTTATCATGGGAAAGTACCAATGTGTTTCTTCATTGGTTGATGGAAGAAACATCTTACAAAAACTCTCCACATTATTGACTTTTTAAAATGTTTCTAGGAATCGTTCTAGATGAATGCTTATTAGCCTTTGTCAGTATGTACTTTTGCAAAGTGTAGCTGTGGCGCAATCAGTTAGTGTGTAAGGCTATTAACCAAAAGGTTGGTTGTTCAATCCCACCCAGGGACTTAATTGACCTTGTTATCAGATTTTGGTGATCTTTAAGTAGACAAGTCAAAATTTCAAACCCCCTGTTATGGTGTAGGGTACCTGGCCTTCTCTGATGTAATCAGAGTTAGATTTGATTCAGTGATTTTATAAAAACAGCTAGGAAGCACAATTTGGCAGTGGGTTGCAGAGAAAAAGAAATATGCTGGCAGAAAAATCCAATTGAGTGATTAAACAGCTCTTCATTTTCTGGCTTTATTTTTATACTAACTAATTTGTTCTCTGAAAAGTGTCCACAAAGCCAAGTATCTGATTAACATATTTGTAGGGATGGTTTTTCACCTATTACTAAATTAAACTTGCTTCATTGGAAAGGCAGCAAGATGCATCCTCATTTCAATATCTACTGAAATAATACAGGTTGATACCAGGAAACATTAACGCCACTGCATCCTTGCTGCTTTCTCATGTGGAAGTCTGTTTAATGTGAAAACAAGGTGATATCTAATTAGCACACAGGTAAGGAATTAAGAAAATCTTTATTTAAGGGTGAAGATGTTTCTCACAAAATCGTTGCCCCAATGCATCATTGAAATTCAAGCTGGAAAGATGATTTTAATATATCACTTGTACATTTTGTATTGCTCTTATGGTGACAATGTAGTTTGTTTTTGTCAATTACCATTTTAATAATAGGGTAAAGAAAATTAAGTGGATTTTTGAAAGAAAACAATACTGTCAATATACTATTAAAACAAATTAAAATGGTAAAAGTTATTGTACTTTAAGTAAAAATAAAAGCTAAAATATCAATCCCAGTTTTGGATTACTTTAATGAACAAAAAAAAAAATTCATATAGCAAAGGATAGTTTCAATCTGCCTACCTCTGGGTTATGGGCCCAGCATGCTTCCATTGCAGTACTCTGCTGCACATGTAAGTGCAAGAGATCCTGAAGCACTCACTCATCATGCGAAAGTACCAATGTGTTTCTTCATTGGTTGCTGGAAGAAACATCTTACAAAAACTCTCCAGATTATTGACTTTTTAAAGTTTTTCTAGGAAACGTTCTAGATGAATGCTTATTAGTCTTTGTCAGTATGTGCTTTTTGCAAAGTGTCGCTGTGGCGCAATCAGTTAGTGTGTAAGGCTGTTAACCAAAAGGTTGGTGGTTCAATCCCACCCAGGGACTTAATTGACCTTGTTATCAGATTTTGGTGATATTTAAGTAGACAAGTCAAAATTGCAAACCCCCTCTTATGGTATAGGGTACCTGGCCTTCTCTGATGTAATCAGAGTTAGATTTGATTAAGTGATTTTATAAAAAAACAGCTAGGAAGCACAATTTAGCAGTGGGTTGCAGAGAAAAAGAAAAATGCTGGCAGAAAAATCCAATTGAGTGATTAAACAGCTCTTCATTTTCTGGCTTTATTTTTATGATTACAAATTTGTTCTCTGAAAAGTGTCCACAAAGCCAAGTATCTGATTAACATCTTTGTAGGGATGGTTTTTCACCTATTACTAAATTAAACTTGCTTCATTGGAAAGGCAGCAAGATGCATCCTCATTTCAATATCTACGGAAATAATACAGGTTGACACCAGGAAACATTAACGCCACTGCATCTTTGCTGTTTTCTCATGTGGAAGTCTGTTTAATGTGAAAACAAGGTGATATCTAATTAGCACACAGGTAAGGAATTAAGAAAATCTTTATTTAAGGGTGAAGATGTTTCTCACAAAATCGTTGCCCCAATGCATCATTGAAATTCAAGCTGGAAAGATGATTTTAATATATCACTTGTACATTTTGTATTGCTCTTCTGGTGACAATGTAGTTTGTTTTTGTCAATTACCATTTTAATAATCGGGTAAAGAAAATTAATTGGATTTTTGAAAGAAAACAATACTGTCAATATACTATTAAAACAAATTAAAATGGTAAAAGTTATTGTACTTTAAGTAAAAATAAAAGAGCAAAAATATCAATCCCAGTTTTGGATTACTTTAATTAACAAAAAAAAATGCATATAGCAGAGGATAGTTTCAATCTGCCTACCTCTGGGTTATGGACCCAGCATGCTTCCATTACAGTACTCTGCTGCACATGTAAGTGCAAAAGATCCTGAAGCACTCACTCATCATGGGAAAGTACCAATGTGTTTCTTCATTGGTTGATGGAAGAAACATCTTACAAAAACTCTCCACATTATTGACTTTTTAAAATGTTTCTAGGAATCGTTCTAGATGAATGCTTATTAGCCTTTGTCAGTATGTACTTCTGCAAAGTGTCGCTGTGGCGCAATCAGTTAGTGTGTAAGGCTGTTAACCAAAAGGTTGGTGGTTCAATCCCACCCAGGGACTTAATTGACCTTGTTATCAGATTTTGGTGATCTTTAAGTAGACAAGTCAAAATTTCAAACCCCCTGTTATGGTGTAGGGTACCTGGCCTTCTCTGATGTAATCAGAGTTAGATTTGATTCAGTGATTTTATAAAAACAGCTAGGAAGCACAATTTAGCAGTGGGTTGCAGAGAAAAAGAAATATGCTGGCAGAAAAATCCAATTGAGTGATTAAACAGCTCTTCATTTTCTGGCTTTATTTTTATGCTAACAAATTTGTGCTCTGAAAAGTGTCCACAAAGCCAAGTATCTGATTAACACCTTTGTAGGGATGGTTTTTCACCTATTATTAAATTAAACTTGCTTCATTGGAAAGGCAGCAAGTGATGTCATCCAAGCAGTGGGTCAAAGTTGGCTTCAAACCTCGTCTGCTTATGAAAAGAGAAAAGGGGTATGCAGGGCATGGCGGCCTTTTGCGGTGCTTGGATGACCCCTAGTTCGCATTAAATAATGCAGTCGAGTTTCCCACATTTGGGGAAATCACAGGGGTCAGCATACCCAGAATGCAATGAATGAACCGCACCCTGGGAGAACAGTCTTCATGACCATGGTATCTCCTATGCAAAATAAGTATGATTTGGGATAGGGCTGGGGAGGGCCGCTGCTCAGGCACATCTCTGTCAAGTAAAGGAGATTCAACTGAGGCAGCACAAGGGAACTCTCATCTGGGGACAACAACTGCAGGGAGAACACATATTTTCAGATGAACATGGGAGGGCAGAAGGCTGCCTAATACTGAAGCACCCTCAAACAACAAACCAAATGCAACAACTAGTGCAAGTATTCCTGGGGGAAGGCCTGCAGCAGATGGATTTGCATATGGCGATGTCATCCAAGCAGTGGGTCAAAGTTGGCTTCAACCCTCGTCTGCATATGAAAAGAGAAAAGGGGCGTGCAGGGCATGGCGGCCTTTTGCGGCACTTGGATGACCCCTAGTTCGCATTAAACACCTCCACCCTCCTTCGGTGTGGGGCTCATGTTGGCTATGCCCCAGCCCCTGAAGGATTCAAGCTGATTTCTTGCAGCAGCTGGGCACTGTAACAGCTCCAGAGCTGCTCTGTAAGGCAAGTAAAAGGGTGTGGGCCCTGCAGCACTACCTGTAGTTTGCATTGTGCATTGGAAGGCACAAAGTAAGCAGACGGGAGGAGAAGTCAGGATAGTGCACAAGGGTATAGACGGGAGGGGCTCAAGAAAAAAGAAGTGGAAACAGACAGCAAACTAGGCTTCCAATGCACAATGCAAACTACAGGTAGTGCTGCAGGGCCCACACCCTTTTACTTGCCTTACAGAGCAGCTCTGGAGCTGTTTAATCACTCAATTGGATTTTTCTGCCAGCATAATTTTTCTCTTACGTCCTAGAGGATGCTGGGGACTCCGTAAGGACCATGGGGGATAGACGGGCTCCGCAGGAGACATGGGCACTTTAAGAAAGACTTTAGATCTGGGTGTGCACTGGCTCCTCCCTTTATGCCCCTCCTCCAGACCTCAGTTTACTACTGTGCCCAGAGGAGACTGGGTGCTTTTCAGGGAGCTCTCCTGAGTTTCCTGACAGAAAGTATATTTGTTAGATTTTTTTATTTTCAGGGAGCCTGCTGGCAACAGACTCCCTGCATCGAGGGGCGGAGGGGAGAGATGCACACCTACTTCTGTGAGTTGATAGGCTCTGCTTCTTAGGCTACTGTACAGCATTAGCTCCAGAGGGATCGGTACGCAGGTCTCACCCTCGCCGTCCGTCCCAGAGCCGCGCCGCCGTCCCCCTCGCAGAGCCGGAAGATAGAAGCCGGGTGAGTATGAGAAGAAAAGAAGACTTCAGAGGCGGCGGAAGACTTCATGATCTTCACTGAGGTAACGCACAGCAGTAAAGCTGTGCTCCATTGCTCCAATACACCTCACACACGGCAGTCAGTGTAAGGGTGAAGGGCGCAGGGGGGACGCCCTGGGCAGCAATATAGACCACTCTTTGGCAAAATAAATATATATGCAGCTAGGCACTGTATATATATATATAAGAGCCCCCGCCATTTTTTTACTATATTTGAGCGGGACAGAAGCCCATCGCTGAGGGGGTGGGGCTTCTCCCTCAGCACTCACCAGCGCCATTTTCTCCACAGCACCGCTGAGGGGAAGCTCCACGGACTCTCCCCTGCTTATACCACGGTAGAAAGAGGGTCTTAAAGAAGAGGGGGGCACATAATTAGGCGCATATATATATGGAAATACAGCGCTACTGGGTAAACATAAAATTATTGTGTTTTTTTCCTGGGTCATATAGCGCTGGGGTGTGTGCTGGCATACTCTCTCTCTCTGTCTCTCCAAAGGGCCTTGTTGGGGAACTGTCCTCAGATAAGAGGATTCCCTGAGTGTATGGTGTGTCGGTACACGTGTGTCGACATGTCTGAGGTAGAAGGCTCTCCTAGAGAGGAGCAGGAGCAAATTAATGTGGTGTCTCCATCGACAACGCCGACACCTGACTGGATGGATATGTGGAATGTTTTAAGTGCTAATGTAAACTTATTACACAAGAGATTAGACAAAGCTGAAGCTAGGGAACAGTCAGGGAGTCAACCCATGCCTGTCCCTATGTCGCAGGGACCTTCGGGGTCTCAAAAGCGCCCACTATCCCAAATAGTTGACACAGATACCGACATAGTGTCGACTACGATGATGCAAAGTTACAGCCAAAATTGGCTAAATGTATTCGATATATGATTATTGCAATAAAAGATGTTTTGCACATCACAGAGTCCCCTGTCCCTGACACGAGGGTACACATGTATAAGGGAAAGAAACCTGAGATAACCTTTCCCCCCTCACATGAGTTGAACGAATTATGTGAAAAAGCTTGGGAATCTCCAGACAAAAAGCTGCAGATTCCCAAAAGGATTCTTATGGCGTATCCTTTCCCGCCAATGGACAGGATACGGTGGGAATCCTCCCCTAGGGTGGATAAAGCATTGACACGCTTATCCAAAAAGGTAGCGCTGCCATCCCAGGATACGGCTACCATCAGGGACCCTGCTGACCGCAAGCAGGAGGTTACCCTAAAGTCCATTTACACACATTCTGGTACCTTACTCAGACCGGTAATTGCGTCGGCCGGGGTTGTAGCGCAGTGGCAGCATGGACAGATACCTTATCAGCAGAGATTGAGACCCTAGATAAGGATGCTATGTTATTGACCATAGGGCATATAAAAGATGCTGTCCTATATATGAGAGATGCTCAAAGTGACATTAGTCTACTGGGTTCTAGAATAAACGCTATGTCGATTTCTGCTAGACGAGTCCTATGGACCCGGCAATGGACAGGTGATGCCGACTCAAAAAGGCATATGGAGGTTTTACCTTACAGGGGTGAGGAATTGTTTGGGGAAGGTCTCTCGGACCTAGTCTCCACAGCTACAGCTGGTAAATCAAATTTTTTGCCTTATATTCCCTCACAGCCTAAGAAAGCACCACATTATCAAATGCAGTCCTTTCGATCACAGAGAAACAAGAAAGTACGAGGTGCGTCCTTTCTTGCCAGAGGTAAGGGCAGAGGGAAGAAGCTGCACAACACAGCTAGTTCCCAGGAACAGAAGTCCTCCCCGGCCTCTACAAAATCCACCGCATGACGCTGGGGCTCCGCTAAAGGAGTCCGCCCAGTTGGGGGCACGTCTTCGAGTTTTCAGCCACATCTGGGTTCATTCGCAGGTGGATCCCTAGGCAATAGAAATTGTTTCTCAGGGTTACAAGCTGAAATTCGAAGAGGTGCCTCCTCGCCGGTTTTTCAAATCGGCCCTACCATCTTCTCCCCAGGAAAGGGAGATAGTGTTAAATGCAATTCACAAATTGTATCTTCAACATATGCCGCTGTTCGGGCACCCCCCTGTCAAGTGAAAGAGATCCAACTGAGGCAGCACAAGGGAACTCTCGAAAGAAGAACAAGGCTAGAGGAAGATCTGAGACAAAGAAATCAGACTTTTTCCAGAGCTGACCAGAGGAAAGCACAAACACAGTCCCCCACTACCACAAATAATGCAGTCGAGTTTCCCACATTTGGGGAAATCACAGGGGTCAGCATACCCAGAATGCAATGAATGAACCTCACCCTGGGAGAAAAATCTTCATGACCATGGTATCGCCTATGCAAAATAAGTATGATTTGGGATAGGGCTGGGGAGGGCCGCTGCTCAGGCACATCTCTGTCAAGTAAAGGAGATTCAACTGAGGCAGCACAAGGGAACTCTCATCTGGGGACAACAACTGCAGGGAGAACACATATTTTCAGATGAACATGTGAGGGCAGAAGGCTGCCTAATGCTGAAGCACCCCCAAACAACAAACCAAATGCAACAACTAGTGCAAGCATTCCTGGGGGAAGGCCTGCAGCAGATGGATTTGCATGTGGTGATGTCATCCAAGCAGTGGGTCAAAGTTGGCTTCAACCCTCGTCTGCATATGAAAAGAGAAAAGGGGCGTGCAGGGCATGGCGGCCTTTTGCAGCGCTTGGATGACCCCTAGTTCGCATTACACACCTCCACCCTCCTTCGGTGTGGGGCTCATGTTGGCTATGCCCCAGCCCCTGAAGCATTCAAGCTGATTTCTTGCAGCAGCTGGGCACTGTAACTGCTCCAGAGCTACTCTGTAAGGCAAGTAAAAGGGTGTGGGCCCTGCAGCACTACCTGTAGTTCGCATTGTGCGTTGGAAGGCACGAAGTAAGCAGACGGGAGAAGTCAGGATAGTGCGCAAGGGCATAGAAGGGAGCGGCTCAAGAAAAGAGAAGTGGAAACAGACAGCAAACTAGGCTGTAGAGAGACCTGAGACAAAGAGATCTGAATTATACGAGAGCCGACGAGGGGAAACACAAATTATGCAGTCAAGTTTCCCACATTTGGGGAAATCGCAGGAGCAGCACACCCAGAGTGCAATGGTTGAGCCTTGCCCTGGGAGAAGCACCTTCATGATCATAGTATCTCACCTGGCAGGTAAGTAGGAGTTGGGCTAGAGCTGGGGAGGGTCGCTGCTCGGGTTCCCCCCTGTGAAGTGAAGGAGATCCAACTGAGGCAGCACCAGGGAACTCTCGAAAGAAGAACAAGGCTAGAGGAAGATCTGAGACAAAGAAATCTGACTTTTACCAGAGCTGACCAGAGGAAAGCACAAACACAGTCCCCCACTACCACAAATAATGCAGTCGAGTTTCCCACATTTGGGAAAATCACAGGGGTCAGCATACCCAGAATGCAATGAATGAACCTCACCCTGGGAGAACAATCTTCATGACCATGGTATCTCCTATGCAAAATAAGTATGATTTGGGATAGGGCTGGTGAGGGCCGCTGCTCAGGCACATCTCTGTCAAGTAAAGGAGATTCAACTGAGGCAGCACAAGGGAACTCTCATCTGGGGACAACAACTGCAGGGAGACCACATCTTTTCAGATGAACATGGGAGGGCGGAAGGCTGCCTAATACTGAAGCACCATCAAATATCAAACCATATGCAACAACTAGTACAAGCACTCCTGGGGGAAGGTCTGCAGCAGACGGATTTGCATACGGTGATGTTATCCAAGCAGTGGGCCAAAGTTGACTGGAACCCTCTTCTGCATATGAAAAGAGAAAAGGGGCATGCAGGGCATGGCGGCCTTTTGCAGTGCTTGGATGACCCCTAGTTCGCATTAAACACCCCCACCCTCCTTTGGTGTGGGGCTCATGTTGGCCATGCCCCATCCCCTGAAGCATTCAAGCTGATTTCTTGCAGCAGCTGGGCACTGTAACAGCTCCAGAGCTGTTCTGTAAGGCAAGAAAAAGGGTGTGGGCCCTGCAGCACCACCTGTTGTTCGCATTGTGCGTTGGAAGGCACAAATTAAGCAGACGGGAGGAGAAGTCAGGATAGTGCGCAAGGGCATACTTTTCTCTTAGTCCGGGGGCAAGGCTTCAAAATGGGGTCTGCAACGGAGGAGACACAGGGGGCGTGGTCACAGCAGCTTTTCTCTACAGCCTGCACCAGCAGGAGCCTACACCATTTTTTATGATCACGCTGAACTGCAGTGCGACTGCAATTACAGCATGGTCAAGAAGGGAGGCGTCATGCTGGGTGGCCATGCCCTGTCACTGTGCAGGAGCCAGCACAGCTCACACACTAGTCCCCGGGTGCAGCCCCCAACCCCCGGGACACCCGGAGCAACAAAATGTAGATTCAGGCCACCAGGCCACGCCCCTACCTATGAAACCATGCCTCCTTTTTACCATTGCGCTGTTTATCTGCGCGCACTGCATTACAATCTCCCTCGCCACCTCTCTGGGTGTCACCAGTGATAGTGACACCTCTGCCATGCTTGTAGCAGCTGGTCCTAAGATCTACGCCTCAAGCCCTGAGTGTTTGCCCTTGTGACTTGTTGATCATCATAGCGAAGCAGATGCTTACAGAAAACTGCAGGGGCTTAGATTGAAAATAAAAAAATTGATGGGTATAAGGTAGAGAGGAGCGGGTTCGGTTCTCCGAGAACCGAATTCCCCACGAACTCCACGTGGTTTACACTGGTCCGAGGCAGGCTCGGTTGTTCCCGCCTGACTCGGAAAACCTGAACAAGGGAAAATGTCATCATCCCGCTGTCGGATTCTTGCGAGATTCGGATTCCATATAAAGAGCTGCGCGTTGCTGCCATTTTTACTCGTGCATTGAAGAGAGAGCGGAGAGGACGTGGCTATGTTCTCTCAGTGGAAATCTCAATATCAGTGCTCAGTATCAGTGGTTACTTATTGCTGCTCAGTAATACTAGTAGTGTGTCTCTCCTGCTCAGTGTCAGTTCTCAGTAGTATCCTCATCAGTGCTCAGTATCACTGCTCATTGTCTTGTGCTGCATTGTGGTGCTCAGCATACTACAGTACATTACTAATAGTCCAGTGCTGCATCTTGCTGCTCAGTGTCAGTTCTAGTATCCTCATCAGTGCTCACTATCACTGCTCATTGCATTGTGGTGTTCTGTATACTACAGTAACATAGTAATATAGTATATATAGAGGAGCGGGTTCGGTTCTCCGAGAACCGAATTCCCTACGAACTCCACGTGGTTTACACTGGTCCGAGGCAGGCTCGGTTGTTCCCGCCTGACTCGGAAAACCTGAACAAGGGAAAATGTCATCATCCCGCTGTCGGATTCTCGCGAGATTCGGATTCCATATAAAGAGCTGCGCGTTGCCGCCATTTTTACTCGTGCATTGAAGAGAGAGCGGAGAGGACGTGGCTATGTTCTCTCAGTGGAAATCTCAATATCAGTGCCCAGTATCAGTGGTTACTTATTGCTGCTCAGTAATACTAGTAGTGTGTCTCTCCTGCTCAGTGTCAGTTCTCAGTAGTATCCTCATCAGTGCTCAGTATCACTGCTCATTGTCTTGTGCTGCATTGTGGTGCTCAGCATACAACAGTACATTACTAATAGTCCAGTGCTGCATCTTGCTGCTCATGTTGGCTATGCCCCAGCCCCTGAAGCATTCAAGCTGATTTCTTGCAGCAGCTGGGCACTGTAACAGCTCCAGAGCTGCTCTGTAAGGCAAGTAAAAGGGTGTTGGCCCTGCAGCACTACCTGTAGTTTGCATTGTGCGTTGGAAGGCACAAAGTAAGCAGACAGGAGAAGTCAGGAGAGTGCACAAGGGCATAGAAGGCAGGGGCTCAAGAAAAGAGAAGTGGAAACAGACAGCAAACTAGGCTGGAGAGAGACCTGAGACAAAGAGATCTGAATTATACGAGTAGCCGACCAGAGGAAACACAAATTATGCAGTCAAGTGTCCCACATTTGGGGAAATCGTAGGAGCAGCACACCCAGAGTGCAATGGGTGAGCCTTGCCCTGGGAGAAGCACCTTCCTGATCATAGTATCTCACTTGGCAGGTAAGTAGGAGTTGGGCTTGAGCTGGGGAGGGTCGCTGCTCGGGCTCCCCCCTGTCAAGTGAAGGAGATCCAACTGAGGCAGCACAAGGAAACTCTCGAAAAAAGAACAAGGCTAGAGGAAGATCTGAGACAAAGAAATCTGACTTTTACCAGAGCTGACCAGAGGAAAGCACAAACACAGTCCCCCACTACCACAAATAATGCAGTCGAGTTTCCCACATTTGGGGAAATCACAGGGGTCAGCATACCCAGAATGCAATGAATGAACCTCACCCTGGGAGAACAATCTTCATGACCATGGTATCTCCTATGCAAAATAAGTATGATTTGGGATAGGGCTGGGGAGGGCCGCTGCTCAGGCACATCTCTGTCAAGTTAAGGAGATTCAACTGAGGCAGCACAAGGGAACTCTCATCTGGGGACAACAACTGCAGGGAGAACACATATTTTCAGATGAACATGGGAGAGCAGAAGGCTGCCTAATACTGAAGCACCCCAAACAACAAACCAAATGCAACAACTAGTACAAGCATTCCTGGGGGAAGGTCTGCAGAAGACGGATTTGCATACGGTGATGTTATCCAAGCAGTGGGCCAAAGTTGACTGGAACCCTCATCTGCATATGAAAAGAGAAAAGGGGCATGCAGGGCATGGCGGCCTTTTGCAGTGCTTGGATGACCCCTAGTTCGCATTAAACACCTCCCCCCTCCAGGTAGTGCTGCAGGGCCCACACCCTTTTACTTGCCTTACAGAGCAGCTCTGGAGCTGTTACAGTGCCCAGCTGCTGCAAGAAATCAGCTTGAATCCTTCAGGGGCTGGGGCATAGCCAACATGAGCCCCACACCGACGGAGGGTGGAGGTGTTTAATGCGAACTAGGGGTCATCCAAGTGCCGCAAAAGGCCGCCATGCCCTGCACGCCCCTTTTCTCTTTTCATATGCAGACGAGGGTTGAAGCCAACTTTGACCCACTGCTTGGATGACATCGCCATATGCAAATCCATCTGCTGCAGGCCTTCCCCCAGGAATACTTGCACTAGTTGTTGCATTTGGTTTGTTGTTTGAGGGTGCTTCAGTATTAGGCAGCCTTCTGCCCTCCCATGTTCATCTGAAAATATGTGTTCTCCCTGCAGGTGTTGTCCCCAGATGAGAGTTCCCTTGTGCTGCCTCAGTTGAATCTCCTTTACTTGACAGAGATGTGCCTGAGCAGCGGCCCTCCCCAGCCCTATCCCAAATCATACTTATTTTGCATAGGAGATACCATGGTCATGAAGACTGTTCTCCCAGGGTGCAGTTCATTCATTGCATTCTGGGTATGCTGACCCCTGTGATTTCCCCAAATGTGGGAAACTCGACTGCATTATTTAATGCGAACTAGGGGTCATCCAAGCACCGCAAAAGGCCGCCATGCCCTGCATACCCCTTTTCTCTTTTCATAAGCAGACGAGGTTTGAAGCCAACTTTGACCCACTGCTTGGATGACATCACTTGCTGCCTTTCCAATGAAGCAAGTTTAATTTAATAATAGGTGAAAAACCATCCCTACAAAGGTGTTAATCAGATACTTGGCTTTGTGGACACTTTTCAGAGCACAAATTTGTTAGCATAAAAATAAAGCCAGAAAATGAAGAGCTGTTTAATCACTCAATTGGATTTTTCTGCCAGCATATTTCTTTTTCTCTGCAACCCACTGCTAAATTGTGCTTCCTAGCTGTTTTTATAAAATCACTGAATCAAATCTAACTCTGATTACATCAGAGAAGGCCAGGTACCCTACACCATAACAGGGGGTTTGAAATTTTGACTTGTCTACTTAAAGATCACCAAAATCTAATAACAAGGTCAATTAAGTCCCTGGGTGGGATTGAACCACCAACCTTTTGGTTAACAGCCTTACACACTAACTGATTGCGCCACAGCGACACTTTGCAGAAGTACATACTGACAAAGGCTAATAAGCATTCATCTAGAACGATTCCTAGAAACATTTTAAAAAGTCAATAATGTGGAGAGTTTTTGTAAGATGTTTCTTCCATCAACCAATGAAGAAACACATTGGTACTTTCCCATGATGAGTGAGTGCTTCAGGATCTTTTGCACTTACATGTGCAGCAGAGTACTGTAATGGAAGCATGCTGGGTCCATAACCCAGAGGTAGGCAGATTGAAACTATCCTCTGCTATATGCATTTTTTTTTGTTAATTAAAGTAATCCAAAACTGGGATTGATATTTTTGCTCTTTTATTTTTACTTAAAGTACAATAACTTTTACCATTTTAATTTGTTTTAATAGTATATTGACAGTATTGTTTTCTTTCAAAAATCCAATTAATTTTCTTTACCCGATTATTAAAATGGTAATTGACAAAAACAAACTACATTGTCACCAGAAGAGCAATACAAAATGTACAAGTGATATATTAAAATCATCTTTCCAGCTTGAATTTCAATGATGCATTGGGGCAACGATTTTGTGAGAAACATCTTCACCCTTAAATAAAGATTTTCTTAATTCCTTACCTGTGTGCTAATTAGATATCACCTTGTTTTCACATTAAACAGACTTCCACATGAGAAAACAGCAAAGATGCAGTGGCGTTAATGTTTCCTGGTGTCAACCTGTATTATTTCCGTAGATATTGAAATGAGGATGCATCTTGCTGCCTTTCCAATGAAGCAAGTTTAATTTAGTAATAGGTGAAAAACCATCCCTACAAAGATGTTAATCAGATACTTGGCTTTGTGGACACTTTTCAGAGAACAAATTTGTAATCATAAAAATAAAGCCAGAAAATGAAGAGCTGTTTAATCACTCAATTGGATTTTTCTGCCAGCATTTTTCTTTTTCTCTGCAACCCACTGCTAAATTGTGCTTCCTAGCTGTTTTTTTATAAAATCACTTAATCAAATCTAACTCTGATTACATCAGAGAAGGCCAGGTACCCTATACCATAAGAGGGGGTTTGCAATTTTGACTTGTCTACTTAAATATCACCAAAATCTGATAACAAGGTCAATTAAGTCCCTGGGTGGGATTGAACCACCAACCTTTTGGTTAACAGCCTTACACACTAACTGATTGCGCCACAGCGACACTTTGCACAAAGCACATACTGACAAAGACTAATAAGCATTCATCTAGAACGTTTCCTAGAAAAACTTTAAAAAGTCAATAATCTGGAGAGTTTTTGTAAGATGTTTCTTCCAGCAACCAATGAAGAAACACATTGGTACTTTCGCATGATGAGTGAGTGCTTCAGGATCTCTTGCACTTACATGTGCAGCAGAGTACTGCAATGGAAGCATGCTGGGCCCATAACCCAGAGGTAGGCAGATTGAAACTATCCTTTGCTATATGAATTTTTTTTTTTGTTCATTAAAGTAATCCAAAACTGGGATTGATATTTTAGCTTTTATTTTTACTTAAAGTACAATAACTTTTACCATTTTAATTTGTTTTAATAGTATATTGACAGTATTGTTTTCTTTCAAAAATCCACTTAATTTTCTTTACCCTATTATTAAAATGGTAATTGACAAATACAAACTACATTGTCACCATAAGAGCAATACAAAATGTACAAGTGATATATTAAAATCATCTTTCCAGCTTGAATTTCAATGATGCATTGGGGCAACGATTTTGTGAGAAACATCTTCACCCTTAAATAAAGATTTTCTTAATTCCTTACCTGTGTGCTAATTAGATATCACCTTGTTTTCACATTAAACAGACTTCCACATGAGAAAGCAGCAAGGATGCAGTGGCGTTAATGTTTCCTGGTATCAACCTGTATTATTTCAGTAGATATTGAAATGAGGATGCATCTTGCTGCCTTTCCAATGAAGCAAGTTTAATTTAGTAATAGGTGAAAAACCATCCCTACAAATATGTTAATCAGATACTTGGCTTTGTGGACACTTTTCAGAGAACAAATTAGTTAGTATAAAAATAAAGCCAGAAAATGAAGAGCTGTTTAATCACTCAATTGGATTTTTCTGCCAGCATATTTCTTTTTCTCTGCAACCCACTGCCAAATTGTGCTTCCTAGCTGTTTTTATAAAATCACTGAATCAAATCTAACTCTGATTACATCAGAGAAGGCCAGGTACCCTACACCATAACAGGGGGTTTGAAATTTTGACTTGTCTACTTAAAGATCACCAAAATCTGATAACAAGGTCAATTAAGTCCCTGGGTGGGATTGAACAACCAACCTTTTGGTTAATAGCCTTACACACTAACTGATTGCGCCACAGCTACACTTTGCAAAAGTACATACTGACAAAGGCTAATAAGCATTCATCTAGAACGATTCCTAGAAACATTTTAAAAAGTCAATAATGTGGAGAGTTTTTGTAAGATGTTTCTTCCATCAACCAATGAAGAAACACATTGGTACTTTCCCATGATAAGTGAGTGCTTCAGGACCTCTTGCACTTACATGTGCAGCAGAGTACTGTAATGGAAGCATGCTGGGTCCATAACCCAGAGGTAGGCAGATTGAAACTATCCTCTGCTATATGCATTTTTTTTTGTTAATTAAAGTAATCCAAAACTGGGATTGATATTTTTGCTCTTTTATTTTTACTTAAAGTACAATAACTTTTACCATTTTAATTTGTTTTAAGAGTATATTGACAGTATTGTTTTCTTTCAAAAATCCACTTAATTTTCTTTACCCGATTATTAAAATGGTAATTGACAAAAACAAACTACATTGTCACCAGAAGAGCAATACAAAATGTACAAGTGATATATTAAAATCATCTTTCCAGCTTGAATTTCAATGATGCATTGGGGCAACGATTTTGTGAGAAACATCTTCACCCTTAAATAAAGATTTTCTTAATTCCTTACCTGTGTGCTAATTAGATATCACCTTGTTTTCACATTAAACAGACTTCCACATGAGAAAACAGCAAAGATGCAGTGGCGTTAATGTTTCCTGGTGTCAACCTGTATTATTTCCGTAGATATTGAAATGAGGATGCATCTTGCTGCCTTTCCAATGAAGCAAGTTTAATTTAGTAATAGGTGAAAAACCATCCCTACAAAGATGTTAATCAGATACTTGGCTTTGTGGACACTTTTCAGAGAACAAATTTGTAATCATAAAAATAAAGCCAGAAAATGAAGAGCTGTTTAATCACTTAATTGGATTTTTCTGCCAGCATTTTTCTTTTTCTCTGCAACCCACTGCTAAATTGTGCTTCCTAGCTGTTTTTTTATAAAATCACTTAATCAAATCTAACTCTGATTACATCAGAGAAGGCCAGGTACCCTACACCATAAGAGGGGGTTTGCAATTTTGACTTGTCTACTTAAATATTACCAAAATCTGATCACAAGGTCAATTACGTCCCTGGATGGGATTGAACCACCAACCTTTTGATTAATAGCTGAACACACTAACCGATTGCGCCACAGAGACACTTTGCGAAAAGTACATACTGACAAAGACTAATAAGCATTCATCTAGAACGTTTCCTAGAAAAACTTTAAAAAGTCAATAATCTGGAGAGTTTTTGTAAGATGTTTCTTCCAGCAACCAATGAAGAAACACATTGGTACTTTCGCATGATGAGTGAGTGCTTCAGGATCTCTTGCACTTACATGTGCAGCAGAGTACTGCAATGGAAGCATGCTGGGCCCATAACCCAGAGGTAGGCAGATTGAAACTATCCTTTGCTATATGAATTTTTTTTTTTGTTCATTAAAGTAATCCAAAACTGGGATTGATATTTTAGCTTTTATTTTTACTTAAAGTACAATAACTTTTACCATTTTAATTTGTTTTAATAGTATATTGACAGTATTGTTTTCTTTCAAAAATCCACTTAATTTTCTTTACCCTATTATTAAAATGGTAATTGACAAATACAAACTACATTGTCACCATAAGAGCAATACAAAATGTACAAGTGATATATTAAAATCATCTTTCCAGCTTGAATTTCAATGATGCATTGGGGCAACGATTTTGTGAGAAACATCTTCACCCTTAAATAAAGATTTTCTTAATTCCTTACCTGTGTGCTAATTAGATATCACCTTGTTTTCACATTAAACAGACTTCCACATGAGAAAGCAGCAAGGATGCAGTGGCGTTAATGTTTCCTGGTATCAACCTGTATTATTTCAGTAGATATTGAAATGAGGATGCATCTTGCTGCCTTTCCAATGAAGCAAGTTTAATTTAGTAATAGGTGAAAAACCATCCCTACAAATATGTTAATCAGATACTTGGCTTTGTGGACACTTTTCAGAGAACAAATTAGTTAGTATAAAAATAAAGCCAGAAAATGAAGAGCTGTTTAATCACTCAATTGGATTTTTCTGCCAGCATATTTCTTTTTCTCTGCAACCCACTGCCAAATTGTGCTTCCTAGCTGTTTTTATAAAATCACTGAATCAAATCTAACTCTGATTACATCAGAGAAGGCCAGGTACCCTACACCATAACAGGGGGTTTGAAATTTTGACTTGTCTACTTAAAGATCACCAAAATCTGATAACAAGGTCAATTAAGTCCCTGGGTGGGATTGAACAACCAACCTTTTGGTTAATAGCCTTACACACTAACTGATTGCGCCACAGCTACACTTTGCAAAAGTACATACTGACAAAGGCTAATAAGCATTCATCTAGAACGATTCCTAGAAACATTTTAAAAAGTCAATAATGTGGAGAGTTTTTGTAAGATGTTTCTTCCATCAACCAATGAAGAAACACATTGGTACTTTCCCATGATAAGTGAGTGCTTCAGGACCTCTTGCACTTACATGTGCAGCAGAGTACTGTAATGGAAGCATGCTGGGTCCATAACCCAGAGGTAGGCAGATTGAAACTATCCTCTGCTATATGCATTTTTTTTTGTTAATTAAAGTAATCCAAAACTGGGATTGATATTTTTGCTCTTTTATTTTTACTTAAAGTACAATAACTTTTACCATTTTAATTTGTTTTAAGAGTATATTGACAGTATTGTTTTCTTTCAAAAATCCACTTAATTTTCTTTACCCGATTATTAAAATGGTAATTGACAAAAACAAACTACATTGTCACCAGAAGAGCAATACAAAATGTACAAGTGATATATTAAAATCATCTTTCCAGCTTGAATTTCAATGATGCATTGGGGCAACGATTTTGTGAGAAACATCTTCACCCTTAAATAAAGATTTTCTTAATTCCTTACCTGTGTGCTAATTAGATATCACCTTGTTTTCACATTAAACAGACTTCCACATGAGAAAACAGCAAAGATGCAGTGGCGTTAATGTTTCCTGGTGTCAACCTGTATTATTTCCGTAGATATTGAAATGAGGATGCATCTTGCTGCCTTTCCAATGAAGCAAGTTTAATTTAGTAATAGGTGAAAAACCATCCCTACAAAGATGTTAATCAGATACTTGGCTTTGTGGACACTTTTCAGAGAACAAATTTGTAATCATAAAAATAAAGCCAGAAAATGAAGAGCTGTTTAATCACTTAATTGGATTTTTCTGCCAGCATTTTTCTTTTTCTCTGCAACCCACTGCTAAATTGTGCTTCCTAGCTGTTTTTTTATAAAATCACTTAATCAAATCTAACTCTGATTACATCAGAGAAGGCCAGGTACCCTACACCATAAGAGGGGGTTTGCAATTTTGACTTGTCTACTTAAATATTACCAAAATCTGATCACAAGGTCAATTACGTCCCTGGATGGGATTGAACCACCAACCTTTTGATTAATAGCTGAACACACTAACCGATTGCGCCACAGAGACACTTTGCGAAAAGTACATACTGACAAAGACTAATAAGCATTCATCTAGAACGTTTCCTAGAAAAACTTTAAAAAGTCAATAATCTGGAGAGTTTTTGTAAGATGTTTCTTCCAGCAACCAATGAAGAAACACATTGGTACTTTCGCATGATGAGTGAGTGCTTCAGGATCTCTTGCACTTACATGTGCAGCAGAGTACTGCAATGGAAGCATGCTGGGCCCATAACCCAGAGGTAGGCAGATTGAAACTATCCTTTGCTATATGCATTTTTTTTTTGTTCATTAAAGTAATCCAAAACTGGGATTGATATTTTAGCTTTTATTTTTACTTAAAGTACAATAACTTTTACCATTTTAATTTGTTTTAATAGTATATTGACAGTATTGTTTTCTTTCAAAAATCCTATTAATTTTCTTTACCCGATTATTAAAATGGTAATTGACAAAAACAAACTACATTGTCACCAGAAGAGCAATACAAAATGTACAAGTGATATATTAAAATCATCTTTCCAGCTTGAATTTCAATGATGCATTGGGGCAACGATTTTGTGAGAAACATCTTCACCCTTAAATAAAGATTTTCTTAATTCCTTACCTGTGTGCTAATTAGATATCACCTTGTTTTCACATTAAACAGACTTCCACATGAGAAAGCAGCAAGGATGCAGTGGCGTTAATGTTTCCTGGTGTCAACCTGTATTATTTCAGTAGATATTGAAATGAGGATGCATCTTGCTGCCTTTCCAATGAAGCAAGTTTAATTTAGTAATAGGTGAAAAACCATCCCTACAAATATGTTAATCAGATACTTGGCTTTGTGGACACTTTTCAGAGAACAAATTCGTTAGCATAAAAATAAAGCCAGAAAATGAAGAGCTGTTTAATCACTCAATTGGATTTTTCTGCCAGCATATTTCTTTTTTCTCTGCAACCCACTGCTAAATTGTGCTTCCTAGCTGTTTTTTTTATAAAATCACTGATTCAAATCTAACTCTGATTACATCAGAGTAGGCCAGGTACCCTACACCATAAGAAGGGGGTTTGAAATTTTGACTTGTCTACTTAAAGATCACCAAAATCTGATAACAAGGTCAATTACATCCCTGCGTGGGATTGAACCACCAACCCTGTGATTAATAACCAAACACACCAACAGATTGCGCCACAGAGACACTTTACAAACGTACATACTGACAAAGGCTAATAAGCATTCATCTAGAACGTTTCCTAGAAAAACTTTAAAAAGTCAATAATCTGGAGAGTTTTTGTAAGATGTTTCTTCCATCAACCAACGAAGAAACACATTGGTACTTTCCCATGATGAGTGAGTGCTTCAGGATCTCTTGCACTTACATGTGCAGCAGAGTACTGCAATGGAAAAATGCTGGGCCCATAACCCAGAGGTAGGCAGATTGAAACTATCCTCTGCTATATGCATTTTTTTTTGTTAATTAAAGTAATCCAAAACTGGGATTGATATTTTTGCTCTTTTATTTTTACTTAAAGTGCAATAACTTTTACCTTTTTAATTTGTTTTAATAGTATATTGACAGTATTGTTTTCTTTCAAAAATCCACTTAATTTTCTTTACCCTATTATTAAAATGGTAATTGACAAAAACAAACTACATTGTCACCAGAAGAGCAATACAAAATGTACAAGTGATATATTAAAATCATCTTTCCAGCTTGAATTTCAATGATGCATTGGGGTAACGATTTTGTGAGAAACACCTTCACCCTTGAATAAAGATTTTCTTAATTCCTTACCTGTGTGCTAATTAGATATCACCTTGTTTTCACATTAAACAGACTTCAACATGCGAAAGCAGCAAGGATGCAGTGGCGTTAATGTTTCCTGGTGTCAACCTGTATTATTTCAGTAGACATTGAAATGAGGATGCATCTTGCTGCCTTTCCAATGAAGCAAGTTTAATTTAGTAATAGGTGAAAAACCATCCCTACAAAGGTGTTAATCAGAGACTTGGCTTTGTGGACACTTTTCAGAGAACAAATTTGTTAGCATAAAAATAAAGCCAGAAAATGAAGAGCTGTTTAATCACTCAATTGGATTTTTTTGCCAGCATATTTCTTTTTCTCTGCAACCCACTGCTAAATTGTGCTTCCTAGCTGTTTTTATAAAATCACTGAATCAAATCTAACTCTGATTACATCAGAGAAGGCCAGGTACCCTACACCATAAGAGGGGGTTTGAAATTTTTACTTGTCTACATAAAGATCACCAAAATCTGATAACAAGGTCAATTACGTCCCTGGGTGGGATTGAACCACCAACTTTTTGGTTAATAGCCTTACACACTAACTGATTGCGCCACAGCGACACTTTGCAAAAGCATATACTGAAAAAGGCTAATAAGCATTCATCTAGAACGTTTCCTAGAAACATTTTAAAAAGTCAATAATGTGGAGAGTTTTTGTAAGATGTTTCTTCCATCAACCAATGAAGAAACACATTGGTACTTTCCCATGATGAGTGAGTGCTTCAGGATCTCTTGCACTTACATGTGCAGCAGAGTACTGTAATGGAAGCATGCTGGGTCCATAACCCAGAGGTAGGCAGATTGAAACTATCCTCTGCTATATGCATTTTTTTTGTTAATTAAAGTAATCCAAAACTGGGATTGACATTTTTGCTCTTTTATTTTTACTTAAAGTACAATAACTTTTACCATTTTAATTTGTTTTAATAGTATATTGACAGTATTGTTTTCTTTCAAAAATTCACTTAATTTTCTTTTCTGTGTGCTAATTAGATAGCACCTTGTTTTCACATTAAATAGACTTCCACATGAGAAAGCAGCAAGGATGCAGTGGCGTTAATGTTTCCTGGTTGTAGTGGGGGACTGTGTTTGTGCTTTCCTCTGGTCAGCTCTGGTAAAAGTCAGATTTCTTTGTCTCAGATCTTCCTCTAGCCTTGTTCTTCTTTCGAGAGTTCCCTTGTGCTGCCTCAGTTGGATCTCCTTCACTTGACAGGGGCGTACCCGAGCAGCGACCCTCCCCAGCACTAGCCCAACTCCTACTTACCTGCCAGGTGAGATACTATGATCATGAAGGTGCTTCTCCCAGGGCAAGGCTCACCCATTGCACTCTGGGTGTGCTGCTCCTGCGATTTCCCCAAATGTGGGAAACTTGACTGCATAATTTGTGTTTCCCCTGGTCGGCTCTCGTATAATTCAGATCTCTTTGTCTCAGGTCTCTCTCCAGCCTAGTTTGCTGTCTGTTTCCACTTCTCTTTTCTTAAACCGCTCCCTTCTATGTCCTTGCGCACCTTAATTAAATCTAACTCTGATTACGTCAGAGAAGGCCAGGTACCCTACACCATAAGAGGGGGTTTGAAATTTTGACTTGTCTACTTAAAGATCACCAAAATCTGATCACAAGGTCAATTACATCACTGGGTGGGAACCTTTTGGTTAATAGCCCATGTAAGTGCAAGAGATCCTGAAGCACTCACTCATCATGGGAAAGTACCAATGTGTTTCTTACAAAAATTCTCCAGATTATTGACTTTTTAAAGTTTTTCTAGGAAACGTTCTAGATGAATGCTTATTAGCCTTTGTCAGTATGTACTTTTGCAAAGTGTCGCTGTGGCGCAATCAGTCAGTGTGTATGGCTATTAACCTAAAGGTTGGTGATTCAATCCCACCCAGGGACGTAATTGACCTTGTTATCAGATTTTGGTGATCTTTAAGTAGACAAGTCAAAATTTCAAACCCCCTCTTATGGTGTAGGGTACCCGGCCTTCTCTGATGTAATCAGAGTTAGATTTGATTAAGTGATTTTATAAAAAACAGCTAGGAAGCACAATTTAGCAGTGGGTTGCAGAGAAAAAAAATTATGCTGGCAGAAAAGTCCAATTGAGTGATTAAACAGCTCTTCATTTTCTGATTTTATGTTTATGCTAACAAATTTGCTCTCTGAAAAGTGTCCACAAAGCCAAGTCTCTGATTAACACCTTTGTAGGAATGATTATCCACCTATTACTGAATTAAACTTGCTTCATTGGAAAGGAAGCAAGATGCATCCTCATTTCAATGTCTACTGAAATAATACAGGTTGACACCAGGAAACATAAACGTCACTGCATCCTTGCTGCTTCCTCATGGGGAAGTCTGTTTAATGTGAAAACAAGGTGATATCTAATCAGCACACAGGTAAGGAATAAAGAAAATCTTTCTTTATGGGTGAAGATGTTTCTCACAAAATTGTTGCACCAAGGCATCATTGAAATTAAAGCTGGAAAGATGATTTTAATATATCACTTGTATATTTTGTACTGCTCTTCTGGTGACAATGTAGTTTGTTTTTGTCAATTACCATTTTAATAATAGGGTAAAGAAAATTAAGTGGATTTTTGAAAGAAAACAATACTGTCAATATACTATTAAAACAAATTAAAATGGTAAAAGTTATTGTACTTTAAGTAAAAATAAAAGAGCAAAAATATCAATCCCAGTTTTGGATTACTTTAATTAACAAAAAACAATGCATATAGCAGAGGATAGTTTCAATCTGCCTACCTCTGGGTTATGGACCCAGCATGCTTCCATTACAGTACTCTGCTGCACATGTAAGTGCAAGAGATCCTGAAGCACTCACTCATCATGGGAAAGTACCAATGTGTTTCTTCATTGGTTGATGGAAGAAACATCTTACAAAAACTCTCCAGATTATTGACTTTTTAAAGTTTTTCTAGGAAACGTTCTAGATGAATGCTTATTAGCCTTTGTCAGTATGTACTTTCGCAAAGTGTCTCTGAGGCACAAACAGTTAGCGTGTTCAGTTGTTAACCAAAAGGTTGGTGGTTCAATCCCACCTAGGGACGTAATTGACCTTGTTATCAGATTTTGGTGATCTTTAAGTAGACAAGTCAAAATTTCGAAAACCCCTGTTATGGTGTAGGGTACCTGGCCTTCTCTGATGTAATCAGAGTTAGATTTGATTAAGTGATTTTATAAAAAAAACAGCCACGAAGCACAATTTAGCAGTGGGTTGCAGAGAAAAAGAAATATGCTGGCAGAAAAATCCAATTGAGTGATTAAACAGCTCTTCATTTTCTGGCTTTATTTTTATGCTAACAAATTTGTGCTCTGAAAAGTGTCCACAAAGCCAAGTATCTTATTAACACCTTTGTAGGGATGGTTTTTCACCTATTATTAAATTAAACTTGCTTCATTGGAAAGGCAGCAAGTGATGTCATCCAAGCAGTGGGTCAAGGTTGGCTTCAAACCTCGTCTGCTTATGAAAAGAGAAAAGGGGTATGCAGGGCATGGCGGCCTTTTGCGGTGCTTGGATGACCCCTAGTTCGCATTAAATAATGCAGTCGAGTTTCCCACATTTGGGGAAATCACAGGGGTCAGCATACCCAGAATGCAATGAATGAACCGCACCCTGGGAGAACAGTCTTCATGACCATGGTATCTCCTATGCAAAATAAGTATGATTTGGGATAGGGCTGGGGAGGGCCGCTGCTCAGGCACATCTCTGTCAAGTAAAGGAGATTCAACTGAGGCAGCACAAGGGAACTCTCATCTGGGGACAACAACTGCAGGGAGAACACATATTTTCAGATGAACATGGGAGGGCAGAAGGCTGCCTAATACTGAAGCACCCCCAAACAACAAACCAAATGCAACAACTAGTGCAAGCATTCCTGGGGGAAGGCCTGCAGCAGATGGATTTGCATATGGCGATGTCATCCAAGCAGTGGGTCAAAGTTGGCTTCAACCCTCGTCTGCATATGAAAAGAGAAAAGGGGCGTGCAGGGCATGGCGGCCTTTTGCGGCACTTGGATGACCCCTAGTTCGCATTAAACACCTCCACCCTCTGTCGGTGTGGGGCTCATGTTGGCTATGCCCCAGCCCCTGAAGGATTCAAGCTGATTTCTTGCAGCAGCTGGGCACTGTAACAGCTCCAGAGCTGCTCTGTAAGGCAAGTAAAAGGGTGTGGGCCCTGCAGCACTACCTGTAGTTCGCATTGTGCAAGACCCCTAGTTCGCATTAAACACCCCCACCCTCCTTCGGTGTGGGGCTCATGTTGGCCATGCCCCAGCCCCTGAAGCATTCACGCTGATTTCTTGCAGCAGCTGGGCACTGTAACAGCTCAAGAGCTGCTCTGTAAGGCAAGTAAAAGGGTGTGGGCCCTGCAGCACTACCTGTAGTTTGCATTGTGCATTGGAAGGCACAAAGTAAGCAGACGGGAGGAGAAGTCAGGATAGTGCACAAGGGTATAGACGGGAGGGGATCAAGAAAAAAGAAGTGGAAACAGACAGCAAACTAGGCTTCCAATGCACAATGCAAACTACAGGTAGTGCTGCAGGGCCCACACCCTTTTACTTGCCTTACAGAGCAGCTCTGGAGCTGTTTAATCACTCAATTGGATTTTTCTGCCAGCATAATTTTTCTCTTACGTCCTAGAGGATGCTGGGGACTCCGTAAGGACCATGGGGGATAGACGGGCTCCGCAGGAGACATGGGCACTTTAAGAAAGACTTTAGATCTGGGTGTGCACTGGCTCCTCCCTCTATGCCCCTCCTCCAGACCTCAGTTTACTACTGTGCCCAGAGGAGACTGGGTGCTTTTCAGGGAGCTCTCCTGAGTTTCCTGACAGAAAGTATATTTGTTAGATTTTTTTATTTTCAGGGAGCCTGCTGGCAACAGACTCCCTGCATCGAGGGGCGGAGGGGAGAGATGCACACCTACTTCTGTGAGTTGATAGGCTCTGCTTCTTAGGCTACTGTACAGCATTAGCTCCAGAGGGATCGGTACGCAGGTCTCACCCTCGCCGTCCGTCCCAGAGCCGCGCCGCCGTCCCCCTCGCAGAGCCGGAAGATAGAAGCCGGGTGAGTATGAGAAGAAAAGAAGACTTCAGAGGCGGCGGAAGACTTCATGATCTTCACTGAGGTAACGCACAGCAGTAAAGCTGTGCTCCATTGCTCCCATACACCTCACACACGGCAGTCAGTGTAAGGGTGAAGGGCGCAGGGGGGACGCCCTGGGCAGCAATATAGACCTCTCTTTGGCAAAATAAATATATATGCAGCTAGGCACTGTATATATATATAAGAGCCCCCGCCATTTTTTTATGGGGGGGGCTATTTGAGCGGGACAGAAGCCCGTCGCTGAGGGGGTGGGGCTTCTCCCTCAGCACTCCCCAGCGCCATTTTCTCCACAGCACCGCTGAGGGGAAGCTCCATGGACTCTCCCCTGCTTATACCACGGTAGAAAGAGGGTCTTAAAGAAGAGGGGGCACATAATTAGGCGCATATATATATGGAAATACAGCGCTACTGGGTAAACATAAAATGATTGTGTTTTTTTCCTGGGTCATATAGCGCTGGGGTGTGTGCTGGCATACTTTCTCTCTCTGTCTCTCCAAAGGGCCTTGTTGGGGAACTGTCCTCAGATAAGAGGATTCCCTGAGTGTATGGTGTGTCGGTACACGTGTGTCGACATGTCTGAGGTAGAAGGCTCTCCTAGAGAGGAGCAGGAGCAAATTAATGTGGTGTCTCCATCGACAACGCCGACACCTGACTGGATGGATATGTGGAATGTTTTAAGTGCTAATGTAAACTTATTACACAAGAGATTAGACAAAGCTGAAGCTAGGGAACAGTCAGGGAGTCAACCCATGCCTGTCCCTATGTCGCAGGGACCTTCGGGGTCTCAAAAGCGCCCACTATCCCAAATAGTTGACACAGATACCGACACAGATTCTGACTCCAGTGTCGACTACGATGATGCAAAGTTACAACCAAAATTGGCTAAATGTATTCGATATATGATTATTGCAATAAAAGATGTTTTGCACATCACAGAGTCCCCTGTCCCTGACACGAGGGTACACATGTATAAGGGAAAGAAACCTGAGATAACCTTTCCCCCCTCACATGAGTTGAACGAATTATGTGAAAAAGCTTGGGAATCTCCAGACAAAAAGCTGCAGATTCCCAAAAGGATTCTTATGGCGTATCCTTTCCCGCCAATGGACAGGATACGGTGGGAATCCTCCCCTAGGGTGGATAAAGCATTGACACGCTTATCCAAAAAGGTAGCGCTGCCATCCCAGGATACGGCTACCATCAGGGACCCTGCTGACCGCAAGCAGGAGGTTACCCTAAAGTCCATTTACACACATTCTGGTACCTTACTCAGACCGGCAATTGCGTCGGCCGAGGTTGTAGCGCGGTGGCAGCATGGACAGATACCTTATCAGCAGAGATTGAGACCCTAGATAAGGATGCTATGTTATTGACCATAGGGCATATAAAAGATGCTGTCCTATATATGAGAGATGCTCAAAGTGACATTAGTCTACTGGGTTCTAGAATAAACGCTATGTCGATTTCTGCTAGACGAGTCCTATGGACCCGGCAATGGACAGGTGATGCCGACTCAAAAAGGCATATGGAGGTTTTACCTTACAGGTGTGAGGAATTGTTTGGGGAAGGTCTCTCGGACCTTGTCTCCACAGCTACAGCTGGTAAATCAAATTTTTTGCCTTATATTCCCTCACAGCCTAAGAAAGCACCACATTATCAAATGCAGTCCTTTCGATCACAGAGAAACAAGAAAGTACGAGGTGCGTCCTTTCTTGCCAGAGGTAAGGGCAGAGGGAAGAAGCTGCACAACACAGCTAGTTCCCAGGAACAGAAGTCCTCCCCGGCCTCTACAAAATCCACCGCATGACGCTGGGGCTCCGCTAAAGGAGTCCGCCCAGTTGGGGGCACGTCTTCGTGTTTTCAGCCACATCTGGGTTCATTCGCAGGTGGATCCCTAGGCAATAGAAATTGTTTCTCAGGGTTACAAGCTGAAATTCGAAGAGGTGCCTCCTCGCCGGTTTTTCAAATCGGCCCTACCATCTTCTCCCCAGGAAAGGGAGATAGTGTTAAATGCAATTCACAAATTGTATCTTCAACAGGTGGTGGTCAAGGTTCCCCTGCTTCAACAAGGAAAGGGAAATTATTCGACCCTGTTTGTAGTCCCAAAACCGGACGGTTTGGTCAGACCCATATTAAATTTAAAATCCCTGAACCTATACTTGAAAAGGTTCAAGTTCAAGATGGAATCGCTAAGAGCGGTCATCGCCAGCCTAGAAGGGGGGGATTTTATGATATCTCTGGACATAAAGGATGCATACCTTCATGTACTCATTTATCCACCTCATCAGGCGTACCTAAGATTTGCGGTACAGTATTGTCATTACCAATTTCAGACGTTGCCGTTTGGTCTCTCCAGAATTTTCTCCGAGAATTTTCACCAAGGTAATGACGGAAATTATGGTGCTCCTGCGAAAGCAAGGTGTCACAATTATCCCGTACTTGAACGATCTCCTCATAAAAGCGAGATCAAGAGAGCAGTTGCTGAACAGCGTATAACTTTCATTGAAGGTGTTACAGCAAAACGGCTGGATTCTCAATATCCCGAAGTCGCAGTTGGTTCCTACGACTCGTCTGACTTTGCTTGGGCATTATTCTGGATACGGACCAGAAAAGGGTTTATATTCCGATAGAAAAGGCCCAGGAACTCATGACTCTGGTCAGGAACCTATTGAAACCAAAACAGGTGTCAGTGCATCACTGCACTCGAGTCCTGGGAATGATGGTGGCATCATACGAGGCCATTCCCTTCGGCAGGTTCCATGCGAGGATCTTGCAATGGGACCTACTGGACAAGTGGTCCGGGTCACATCTACAGATTCATCAGTTGATCACCCTGTCCCCCAGGGCCAGGGTATCTCTCCTGTGGTGGCTGCAGAGTGCTCACCTTCTAGAGGGCCGCAGGTTCGGCATTCAGGACTGGATCCTGGTGACCACGAACGCGAGCCTCCGAGGTTGGGGAGCAGCCACACAGGGAAGAAATTTCCAAGGTCTTTGGTCAAGTCAGGAGACTTGTCTTCACATCAACATCCTGGAGCTAAGGGCCATATACAACGCCCTATGTCAAGCGGAGACCTTACTTCGCGACCAACCAGTTCTGATCCAGTCAGACAACGTCACCGCAGTAGTTCATGTAAACCGCCAAGGCGGCACAAGGAGCAGAGTGGCGATGGCGGAAGCCACCAGAATTCTTCGCTGGGCGGAGAATCATGTAAGCGCACTGTCAGCAGTGTTCATTCCGGGAGTGGACAACTGGGAAGCAGACTTCCTCAGCAGACACGACCTACATCCAGGAGAGTGGGGACTCCATCAGGAAGTCTTCGCACAGATTGCAAGTCGGTGGGGACTGTTCCAGATAGACATGATGGCGTCCCGCCTCAACAAAAAGCTACAGAGGTATTGCACCAGGTCAAGAGACCCTCAGGCAGTAGCTGTTTAAACAGCTCTTCATTTTCTGATTTTATGTTTATGCTAACAAATTTGCTCTCTGAAAAGTGTCCACAAAGCCAAGTCTCTGATTAACACCTTTGTAGGAATGGTTTTTCACCTATTACTGAATTAAACTTGCTTCATTGGAAAGGCAGCAAGATGCATCCTCATTTCAATGTCTACTGAAATAATACAGGTTGACACCAGGAAACATAAACGCCACTGCATCCTTGCTGCTTTCGCATGTGGAAGTCTGTTTAATGTGAAAACAAGGTGATATCTAATTAGCACACAGGTAAGGAATTAAGAAAATCTTTATTTAAGGGTGAAGGTGTTTCTCACAAAATCGTTGCCCCAATGCATCATTGAAATTCAAGCTGGAAAGATGATTTTAATATATCACTTGTACATTTTGTATTGCTCTTCTGGTGACAATGTAGTTTGTTTTTGTCAATTACCATTTTAATAATAGGGTAAAGAAAATTAAGTGGATTTTTGAAAGAAAACAATACTGTCAATATACTATTAAAACAAATTAAAATGGTAAAAGTTATTGTACTTTAAGTAAAAATAAAAGAGCAAAAATATCAATCCCAGTTTTGGATTACTTTAATTAACAAAAAAAAATGCATATAGCAGAGGATAGTTTCAATCTGCCTACCTCTGGGTTATGGGCCCAGCATGTTTCCATTGCAGTACTCTGCTGCACATGTAAGTGCAAGAGATCCTGAAGCACTCACTCATCATGGGAAAGTACCAATGTGTTTCTTCGTTGGTTGATGGAAGAAACATCTTACAAAAACTCTCCAGATTATTGACTTTTTAAAGTTTTTCTAGGAAACGTTCTAGATGAATGCTTATTAGCCTTTGTCAGTATGTATGTTTGTAAAGTGTCTCTGTGGCGCAATCGGTTAGTGTGTTTGGTTATTAATCAAAGGGTTGGTGGTTCAATCCCACCCAACGATGTAATTGACCTTGTTATCAGATTTTGGTGATCTTTAAGTAGACAAGTCAAAATTTCAAACCCCCTTCTTATGGTGTAGGGTACCTGGCCTACTCTGATGTAATCAGAGTTAGATTTGAATCAGTGATTTTATAAAAAAACAGCTAGGAACCACAATTTAGCAGTGGGTTGCAGAGAAAAAGAAATATGCTGGCAGAAAAATCCAATTGAGTGATTAAACAGCTCTTCATTTTCTGGCTTTATTTTTATGCTAACTAATTTGTTCTCTGAAAAGTGTCCACAAAGCCAAGTATCTGATTAACATATTTGTAGGGATGGTTTTTCACCTATTACTAAATTAAACTTGCTTCATTGGAAAGGCAGCAAGATGCATCCTCATTTCAATATCTACTGAAATAATACAGGTTGACACCAGGAAACATTAACGCCACTGCATCCTTGCTGCTTTCTCATGTGGAAGTCTGTTTAATGTGAAAACAAGGTGATATCTAATTAGCACACAGGTAAGGAATAAAGAAAATCTTTATTTAAGGGTGAAGATGTTTCTCACAAAATCGTTGCCCCAATGCATCATTGAAATTCAAGCTGGAAAGATGATTTTAATATATCACTTGTACATTTTGTATTGCTCTTCTGGTGACAATGTAGTTTGTTTTTGTCAATTACCATTTTAATAATCGGGTAAAGAAAATTAATTGGATTTTTGAAAGAAAACAACACTGTCAATATACTATTAAAACAAATTAAAATGGTAAAAGTTATTGTACTTTAAGTAAAAATAAAAGCTAAAATATCAATCCCAGTTTTGGATTACTTTAATGAACAAAAAAAAAATGCATATAGCAAAGGATAGTTTCAATCTGCCTACCTCTGGGTTATGGGCCCAGCATGCTTCCATTGTAGTACTCTGCTGCACATGTAAGTGCAAGAGATCCTGAAGCACTCACTCATCATGGGAAAGTACCAATGTGTTTCTTCATTGGTTGCTGGAAGAAACATCTTACAAAAACTCTCCAGATTATTGACTTTTTAAAGTTTTTCTAGGAAACGTTCTAGATGAATGCTTATTAGTCTTTGTCAGTATGTACTTTTTGCAAAGTGTCTCTGTGGCGCAATCGGTTAGTGTGTTCAGCTATTAATCAAAAGGTTGGTGGTTCAATCCCATCCAGGGACGTAATTGACCTTGTCATCAAATTTTGGTAATATTTAAGTAGACAAGTCATATAGCAGAGGATAGTTTCAATCTGCCTACCTCTGGGTTATGGACCCAGCATGCTTCCATTACAGTACTCTGCTGCACATGTAAGTGCAAGAGATCCTGAAGCACTCACTCATCATGCGAAAGTACCAATGTGTTTCTTCATTGGTTGCTGGAAGAAACATCTTACAAAAACTCTCCAGATTATTGACTTTTTAAAGTTTTTCTAGGAATCGTTCTAGATGAATGCTTATTAGCCTTTGTCAGTATGTACTTTTGCAAAGTTTCGCTGTGGCGCAATCAGTTAGTGTGTACGGCTATTAACCAAAAGGTTGGTGGTTCAATCCCACCCAGGGACGTAATTGAACTTGTAATCAGATTTTGTTGATCTTTAAGTAGACAAGTCAAAATTTCGAAAACCCCTGTTATGGTGTAGGGTACCTGGCCTTCTCTGATGTAATCAGAGTTAGATTTGATTCATACTGTTAACTGGGTAGTATATCACAAGTTATACGGTGTGATTGGTGTGGCTGGTATGAATCTTGACCTTGGATTAACAAAAATCCTTTCCTCGAACTGTCTGTCTCCTCTGGGCACAGTTTCTCTAACTGAGGTATGGAGGAGGGGCATAGAGGGAGGAGCCAGTGCACACCCAGATCTAAAGTCTTTCTTAAAGTGCCCATGTCTGCTGCGGAGCCCGTCTATCCCCCATGGTCCTTACGGAGTCCCCATCATCCTCTACGGACTACGAGAAAAAAAAATTACCGGTAGGTTTAAAATGTTATTTTTTTCTCTGCAACCCACTGCTAAATTGTGCTTCCTAGCTGTTTTTTATAAAATCACTTAATTAAATCTAACTCTGATTACGTCAGAGAAGGCCAGGTACCCTACACCATAAGAGGGGGTTTGAAATTTTGACTTGTCTACTTAAAGATCACCAAAATCTGATGACAAGGTCAATTACATCCCTGGGTGGGATTGAACCACCAACCTTTTGGTTAATAGCCCATGTAAGTGCAAGAAATCCTGAAGCACTCACTCATCATGGGAAAGTACCAATGTGTTTCTTACAAAAATTCTCCAGATTATTGACTTTTTAAAGTTTTTCTAGGAAACGTTCTAGATGAATGATTATTAGCCTTTGTCAGTATTGACTTTTGCAAGGTGTCTCTGTGGCGCAATCGGTTAGCATGTTTGGCTATTAACCAAAAGGTTGGTGGTTCAATCCCACCCAGGGATGTAATTGACCTTGTAATCAGATTTTGGTGATCTTTAAGTAGACAAGTCAAAATTTCAAAAACCCCCCTTATGGTGTAGGGTACCTGGCCTTCTCTGATGTAATCAGAGTTAGATTTGATTAAGTGATTTTATAAAAAAACAGCTAGGAAGCACAATTTAGCAGTGGGTTGCAGAGAAAAAAAATATGCTGGCAGAAAAGTCCAATTGAGTGATTAAACAGCTCTTCATTTTCTGATTTTATGTTTATGCTAACAAATTTGCTCTCTGAAAAGTGTCCACAAAGCCAAGTCTCTGATTAACACCTTTGTAGGAATGGTTTTTCACCTATTACTGAAATAAACTTGCTTCATTGGAAAGGCATCAAAGATGCATCCTCATTTCAATGTCTACTGAAATAATACAGGTTGACACCAGGAAACGTCACTGCATCCTTGCTGCTTCCTCACGGGGAAGTCTGTTTAATGTGAAAACAAGGTGATATCTAATCAGCACACAGGTAAGGAATTAAGAAAATCTTTCTTTGTGGGTGAAGATGTTTCTCACAAATTGTTGTCCCAATGCATCATTGAAATTCAAGATGGAAGATGATTTTCATATATCACTTGTACATTTTGCATTGCTCTTCTGGTGACAATGTAGTTTGTTTTTGTCAATTACCATTTCAGTAATAGGGTAAAGAAAATTAAGTGGATTTTTTAAAGAAAACAATGCTGTCAATATACTATTAAAACAAATTAAAATGATAAAAGTTATTGTACTTTAAGTAAAAATAAAAGAGCCAAAATATCAATCCCAGTTTTTGATTACTTTAATTATAAAAAAAAAAATGCACATAGCAGAGGATAGTTTCGATCAATCGACCTCTGGGTTATGGGCCCAGCATGCTTCCATTGCACTACTCTGCTGCTCATGGAAGTGTAAGAGATCCTGAAGACTAAATTGATTAAAGGCCTAAAAGTACTGGACTATAAGGAAAGACTTACTAGGCTGAATATTTATACACTAGAAAAGAGGTGCCTAAGAGGAGATATTATTAATATCTTCAAATATGTAAAGATACATAACAAAGAGTTATCAGAGGAATTATTTATTAAAAGAACACGTGGTCACTCGCTGCGACTGGAGGAAAGTTCAGAACGCAATGGAGGAAAGGTTTCTTCACTGTTAGGGCAATCAGGATGTGGAATTCCCTGCCAGGGAAGGTGGTAATGGCGGACTCTGTAATTGGATTTAAAAAAGGAATGGATACATTTCTGAATGAAAAAGCTATCCAAGGTTATAATACTTAAAATATCAACATGGTTAATCCGGGGGTAACATGAGTTATAGTAGCTAACTAGTCATAAAACATTATTCAGCAAGTATGTAGAATCATCACAACTTAAAACAGGTTGAACACGATGGGCAATTTGCCTCTATTCAACCTCAAAAACTATGTTACTATATTACTATGTTATTGTAGTATACAGAACACCACAATGCAATGAGCAGTGATAGTGAGCACTGATGAGGATACTAGAACTGACACTGAGCAGCAAGATGCAGCACTGGACTATTAGTAATGTACTGTAGTATGCTGAGCACCACAATGCAGCACAAGACAATGAGCAGTGATACTGAGCACTGATGAGGATACTACTGAGAACTGACACTGAGCAGGAGAGACACACTACTAGTATTACTGAGCAGCAATAAGTAACCACTGATACTGAGCACTGATATTGAGATTTCCACTGAGAGAACATAGCCACGTCCTCTCCGCTCTCTCTTCAATGCACGAGTAAAAATGGCAGCAACGCGCAGCTCTTTATATGGAATCCGAATCTCGCGAGAATCCGACAGCGGGATGATGACATTTTCCCTTGTTCAGGTTTTCCGAGTCAGGCGGGAACAACCAAGCCTGCCTCGGACCAGTGTAAACCACGTGGAGTTCGTGGGGAATTCGGTTCTCGGAGAACCGAACCCGCTCCTCTCTACCTTATACCCATCAATTTTTTTATTTTCAATCTAAGCCCCTGCAGTTTTCTGTAAGCATCTGCTTCGCTATGATGATCAACAAGTCACAAGGGCAAACACTCAGGGTTTGAGGCGTAGATCTTAGGACCAGCTGCTACAAGCATGGCAGAGGTGTCACTATCACTGGTGACACACAGAGAGGTGGCGAGGGAGATTGTAATGCAGTGCGCGCAGATAAGCAGCGCAATGGTAAAAAGGAGGCATGGTTTCATAGGTAGGGGCGTGGCCTGGTGGCCTGAATCTACATTTTGTTGCTCCGGGTGTCCCGGGGGTTGGGGGCTGCACCCGGGGACTAGTGTGTGAGCGGTGCTGGCTCCTGCACAGTGACAGGGCATGGCCACCCAGCATGACGCCTCCCTTCTTGACCATGCTGTAATTGCAGTCGCACTGCAGTTCAGCGTGATCATAAAAAATGGTGTAGGCTCCTGCTGGTGCAGACTGTATGTGCGCGCAGGAAGCCGCCACCATTTTTGTGATCACAGCGGCTGAATGTGATGTCATACAGCCGCTGTGACCACGCCCCCTGTGTCTCCTCCGTTGCAGACCCCATTTTGAAGCCTTGCCCCCGCACCGCTCCATCCCTGACTTGGAAATGGAGTGTTGCTGACCCACCTCTCCCCCCCTTCCCCACCCCGATTGACAGGCAGAGGCGATCACATTCTCTGCGGGGTGCCGCAGAAAATGCAGGCACATGCGTATGCTCTTAGCAATTTTTGCAGTTGGATCGCTTATTGTGATTGCAATCCAACCTGAATCAGGCCCTATTACCTATCACAATGCGCTGCGGGCAGTACAAAATTGGGTTAATATAGGAGAAAAACCCCCAGACCTGTGCTCCTTAACTGTACCTGGTGGCTAGTGGAGCGGCTGCCCAGTAATCAGTGTCCACCGCAGTGCGCACACGGCCCACCCCCTACGGCCTCGCTCCCCTTCATCAGCGGCCTCGTGATCCGGAAGGGTGGTGTGTGTGTGACTGACCTTAGGATGAAACCGGAGCCTCCGCTGCAGTGACCCAGCAACCAGGGCACGGGAGTATATAGCGCCGCTGGGAGTGATGAAGCTGCAGTAAAGATGTCTATTAGACCTAGCCTGCTGCAGCCCTTGTAGATTCTCATAAAACAAGTTCTTCTTTTCTTGTCAAAATTAATAGCTAAGAATAGGCTGCCTGAGGCAGGCCCCTGTTAATTGGCCTGCTACTGAAGGCACCAACTACAAACTGAGCTCCCTGTTCATGGAAGCGGGGTTATAGAGGAGAATGCACTGAGCTTCTTGGGAACAGTCAAAAGCTTTGAGCCGGTTGGTGCCTCAGATCAAGATCCTACTCTACACCCCAATGTGAATCCTTGTGGAGTCCAGTGTACCCCACAGAAGAAATTAATGTGTCACACCCATTGGCAGCAACCTTAGAATAGCTGCTGACGGGCACAATTGAGAAAGGAAGGGGGGGGGACATTTGAATCCAGCACATAGATGCAATTCAAATATGTAATTTGTACCTTCCTATTTTAAAATATAATGGATGAACCTCACCCTGTGAGAACAATCTTCATGATCAAGAGATCTAATATGTAAAATAAGTATGAGTTGGGATAGGGCTGGGGAGGGTGGCAGCTCGGGCAGCCCCTCCCCCGTCAAGTTAAGGAGATTCAACTGAGGAAGCACAAGGGAACTCTCGTCTGGGGACAACAACTGCAGGGAGACCACATCTTTTCAGATGAACATGGGATGGCGGAAGGCTGCCTAATACTGAAGCACCATCAAATATCAAACCATATCCAACAACTAGTAACAGCATTCCTGGGGGAAGGTCTGCAGCAGACGGATTTGCATACGGTGATGTCATCCAAGCAGTGGGCCAAAGTTGGCTGGAACCCTCATCTGCATATAAAAAGAGAAAAGGGGCATGCAGGGCATGGCGGCCTTTTGCAGTGCTTGGATGACCCCTAGTTCGCATTAAACACCCCCACCCTCCTTTGGTGTGGGGCTCATGTTGGCCATGCCCCATCCCCTGAAGCATTCATGCTGATTTCTTGCAGCAGCTGGGCACTGTAACAGCTCCAGAGCTGCTCTGTAAGGCAAGTAAAAGGGTGTGGGCCCTGCAGCACCACCTGTAGTTCGCATTGTGCGTTGGAAGGCACAAAGTAAGCAGACGGGAGGAGAAGTCAGGATAGTACACAAGGGCATCCTTTTCTCTTAGTCCGTAGAGGATGCTGGGGTCACATTAAGAACCATGGGGTATAGACGGGATCCGCAAGAGACATGGGCACTTTAAGACTTTCAAAGGGTGTGAACTGGCTCCTCCCTCTATGCCCCTCCTCCAGACTCCAGTTATAGGAACTGTGCCCAGGGAGACGGACATTTCGAGGAAAGGATTTATTGTTAAACTAAGGTGAGCATCTTACCAGCTCACACCTTAAGCATGCCGCAGAACGTGGCATTCAACAGAACACAAGCCAACGGCATGAACAATTGCAGCAAAAAGCTGACCAGAACCGTAACACAACATGTGTATAACCACAAGTAATAACTGCAGACACAGTATGGACTGGGACGGGTGCCCAGCATCCTCTACGTACTAAGAGAAAAGGATTTACCGGTAGGTATTAAAATCCTATTTTCTCATACGACCTAGAGGATGCTGGGGTCACATTAAGAACCATGGGGTTATACCAAAGCTCTTGAACGGGTGGGAGAGTGCGTACGACTCTGCAGCACCGAATGACCCAACTTGAGGTTATCATCAGCCAAGGTATCAAACTTGTAAAACTTAGCAAAAGTGTTTACTAAATAGCTGCTCGGCAAAGTTGCAATGCCGAGACTCCCCGACCAGCTGCCCAGGATGAACCCACCTTTCTAGTAGAATGGGTCTTCACCTAATTCAGTAACGGCAATCCTGCCGTGGAATGAGCATGCTGAATTTTACCACAGATCCAGCGCATAATGGTCTGCATGGAAGCAGGACACCCAATCATGTTGGGAGCATACAGGACAAACAGAGCCTCTGTTTTCCTAATCTGAACCGTTCTGGTGACATAAATTTTCAAAGTTCTGACCACAGCCAGAGACTTTGACTCAATGAAGGTGTCAGTGGCCAAAGGCACCATGTGGAAAGATGAACCACCTTCGGCAGAAATTGTTGACGTGTCCTCAATTCTGCTCTATCTTCATGAAAGATCAAATAAAGGCTCTTGTGATACTGCATGGTTTGTACTGTTTTCCATGTGCTCCCAGATCTTTCAAGCAAGTAGCATGGTCAAGAAAGTTCTGTTTGAAAAGAAACAAACATTTACTGTCATTGTTATGCAAATAAACTTACATTAAAGCTAACAAGAAAGCACACTCGTTCTGTCTTTAAACTGATAAAAGAAACCCCAATAATATGGGGCATGCAAAAATTGAGATAAAACTCAGTTTTGCTCCTCTCCACGGAAATCTTTAATAAAAGGCGAAATATTTGTTAGTTCTGAAGAGAAACCAGAGCATGACCAAGATTCCACCTGTCGCCTGAGTGCCATGCCAGCAGTTCTCATTCAGCTCAAAGTGAGCACCCAATTTGAATGAAAGAAAGCAGATTTCTCACCAGGCTTCCCCTTGCTATAAACATGGTTTGTACTCTTTTCCATGTGCTCCCAGATCTTTCAAACAATTAGTGTGGTCAAGAAAGTTCTGTTTGAAAAGAAACAAACATTTACTGTCATTTCTATGCAAATGAGCTTACATTAAAGCACACTCGTTCTATCTTTAAACCAATAAAATAAAACCCCAATAAGATGGGGCATGCAAAAATTGAGATAAAACTCAGTTTTGCTCCTCTCCACGGAAATCTTTAGTAAAAGGCGAAAGATTTGTTCGTTCTGAAGAGAAACCACAGCATGACCAAGATTCTACCTGTCGCCTGAGTGCCATGCCAGCAGTCCTCATTCAGCTCAAAGTGAGCACCCAATTTGAAAGAAAGAAAGCAGATTTCTCACCAGGCTTCCCCTTGCTATAAACATGGTTTGTACTCTTTTCCATGTGCTCCCAGATCTTTCAAGCAATTAGTATAGTCAAGAAAGTTCTGTTTGAAAAGAAACAAACATTTACTGTCATTTCTACGCAAATGAGCTTACATTAAAGCACACTCGTTCTATCTTTAAACTGATAAAAGAAACCCCAATAAGACGGGGCATGCAAAAATTGAGATAAAACTCAGTTTTGCTCCTCTCCACGGAAATCTTTAGTAAAAAGCAAAAGATTTGTTCGTTCTGAAGAACTAGCACAAGGGAACTCTCAAAAGAAGAACAAGGCTCTGAAACAAAGAAATCTGACTTTTACCAGAGCTGACCAGAGGAAAACACAAACACAGTCCCCCACTACCACAAATAAAGCAGTCGAGTTTCCCACATTTGGGGAAATCACAGGGGTCAGCATACCCAGAATGCAATGAATGAACCTCACCCTGGGAGAATAATCTTCATGACCATGGTATCTCCTATGCAAAATAAGTATGATTTGGGATAGAGCTGGGGAGGGCCGCTGCTCAGGCACATCTCTGTCAAGTTAAGGAGATTCAACTGAGGCAGCACAAGGGAACTCTCATCTGGGGACAACAACTGCAGGGAGAACACATATTTTCAGATGAACATGGGAGGGCAGAAGGCTGCCTAATACTGAAGCACCCCCAAACAACAAACCAAATGCAACAACTAGTGCAAGCATTCCTGGGGGAAGGCCTGCCGCAGATGGATTTGCATATGGTGATGTCATCCAAGCAGTGGGTCAAAGTTGGCTTCAACCCTCGTCTGCATATGAAAACAGAAAAGGTGCGTGCAGGGCATGGTGGCCTTTTGCGGCGCTTGTCTGACCCCTAGTTTGCATTAAACACCTCCACCCTCCTTCGGTGTGGGGCTCATGTTGGCTATGCCCCAGCCCCTGAAGCATTCAAGCTGATTTTTCTCCCAAACGAAAGACACTAGAATGAAAATTTTAAAGCCTCCTGTTAGTGCTTCATCTACACGTTATAGCCCTGAATTTTCCAATGCCTATCTCTTTGCAAAAGAGAGATATCGGCAAGGAAAAGCTGTATTGTACCTTTGCATTTTTCTCCCAAACGAAAGACACTAGAATGAAAATTTTAAAGCCTCCTGTTAGTGCTTCATCTACACGTTATAGCCCTGAATTTTCCAATGCCTAGCTCTTTGCAAAAGAGAGATATTGGCAAGGAAAAGCTGTATTGTACCTTTGCATTTTTCTCCCAAACGAAAGACACTAGAATGAAAATTTTAAAGTCTACTGTTAGAGCTTCATCTACACGTTATAGCCCTGAATTTTCCAATGCCTAGCTCTTTGCAAAAGAGAGATATCGGCAAGGAAAAGCTGTATTGTACCTTTGCATTTTTCTCCCAAACGAAAGACACTAGAATGAAAATTTTAAAGCCTCCTGTTAGTGCTTCATATACACGTTATAGCCCTGAATTTTCCAATGCCTATCTCTTTGCAAAAGAGAGATATCGACAAGGAAAAGCTGTATTGTACCTTTGCATTTTTCTCCCAAACGAAGTACATTAGAATGAAAATTTTAAAGCCTCCTATTAGTGCTTCATCTACACGTTATAGCCCTGAATTTTCCAATGCCTAGCTCTTTGCAAAAGAGAGATATCGGCAAGGAAAAGCTGTATTGTACCTTTGCATTTTTCTCCCAAACGAAAGACACTAGAATGAAAATTTTAAAGCCTCCTGTTAGTGCTTCATCTACACGTTATAGCCCTGAATTTTCCAATGCCTATCTCTTTGCAAAAGAGAGATATCGGCAAGGAAAAGCTGTATTGTACCTTTGCATTTTTCTCCCAAACGAAGGACACTAGAATGAAAATTTTAAAGCCTCCTATTAGTGCTTCATCTACACGTTATAGCCCTGAATTTTCCAATGCCTATCTCTTTGCAAAAGAGAGATATCGGCAAGGAAAAGCTGTATTGTACCTTTGCATTTTTCTCCCAAACGAAGGACACTAGAATGAAAATTTTAAAGCCTCCTGTTAGTGCTTCATCTATACGTTATAGCCCTGAATTTTCAAATGCCTATCTCTTTGCAAAAGAGAGATATCGGCAAGGAAAAGCTGTATTGTACCTTTGCATTTTTCTCCCAAACGAAAGACACTAGAATGAAAATTTTAAAGCCTCCTGTTAGTGCTTCATCTACACGTTATAGCCCTGAATTTTCCAATGCCTATCTCTTTGCAAAAGAGAGATATCGGCAAGGAAAAGCTGTATTGTACCTTTGCATTTTTCTCCCAAACGAAGGACACTAGAATGAAAATGTAAAAGCCTCCTGTTAGTGCTTCATCTACACGGTATAGCCCTGAATTTTCCAATGCCTAGCTCTTTGCAAAAGAGAGATATTGGCAAGGAAAAGCTGTATTGTACCTTTGCATTTTTCTCCCAAACGAAGGACACTAGAATGAAAATTTTAAAGCCTCCTGTTAGTGCTTCATCTACACGTTATAGCCCTGAATTTTCCAATGCCTATCTCTTTGCAAAAGAGAGATATCGCAAAGGAAAAACTGTATTGTACCTTTGCATTTTTCTCCCAAACGAAAGACACTAGAATGAAAATTTTAAAGCCTCCTGTTAGTGCTTCATCTACACGTTATAGCCCTGATTTTTCCAATGCCTAGCTCTTTGCAAAAGAGAGATATCGGCAAGGAAAAGCTGTATTGTACCTTTGCATTTTTCTCCCAAACGAAGGACACTAGAATGAAAATGTAAAAGCCTCCTGTTAGTGCTTCATCTACACGGTATAGCCCTGAATTTTCCAATGCCTAGCTCTTTGCAAAAGAGAGATATTGGCAAGGAAAAGCTGTATTGTACCTTTGCATTTTTCTCCCAAACGAAGGACACTAGAATGAAAATTTTAAAGCCTCCTGTTAGTGCTTCATCTACACGTTATAGCCCTGAATTTTCCAATGCCTATCTCTTTGCAAAAGAGAGATATCGGCAAGGAAAAACTGTATTGTACCTTTGCATTTTTCTCCCAAACGAAAGACACTAGAATGAAAATTTTAAAGCCTCCTGTTAGTGCTTCATCTACACGTTATAGCCCTGAATTTTCCAATGCCTAGCTCTTTGCAAAAGAGAGATATTGGCAAGGAAAAGCTGTATTGTACCTTTGCATTTTTCTCCCAAACGAAAGACACTAGAATGAAAATTTTAAAGCCTCCCGTTAGTGCTTCATTTACACGTTATAGCCCTGAATTTTCCAATGCCTAGCTCTTTGCAAAAGAGAGATATCGGCAAGGAAAAGCTGTATTGTACCTTTGCATTTTTCTCCCAAACGAAAGACACTAGAATGAAAATTTTAAAGCCTCCTGTTAGTGCTTCATCTACACGTTATAGCCCTGAATTTGTCCAATGCCTATCTCTTTGCAAAAGAGAGATATCGGCAAGGAAAAGCTGTATTGTACCTTTGCATTTTTCTCCCAAACGAAGGACACTAGAATGAAAATTTTAAAGCCTCCTGTTAGTGCTTCATCTACACGTTATAGCCCTGAATTTTCCAATGCCTATCTCTTTGCAAAAGAGAGATATCGGCAAGGAAAAGCTGTATTGTACCTTTGCATTTTTCTCCCAAACGAAAGACACTAGAATGAAAATTTTAAAGCCTCCTGTTAGTGCTTCATCTACATGTTATAGCCCTGAATTTTCCAATGCCTATCTCTTTGCAAAAGAGAGATATCGGCAAGGAAAAGCTGTATTGTACCTTTGCATTTTTCTCCCAAACGAAGGACATTAGAATGAAAATTTTAAAGCCTCCTATTAGTGCTTCATCTACACGTTATAGCCCTGAATTTTCCAATG
>NW_026968315.1:0-104682 GCF_028390025.1 Pseudophryne corroboree
GGCCTGGTCTTTCTAAAGACGTCAAGGAATTTGTTTATTCATGTCAGGTTTGTGCACAGCATAAGGTTCCCTGTTCCTTGCCCATCGGGCAACTTATGCCTTTAAATGTTCCTCTCAGGCCGTGGTCTCATATTTCCATGGATTTTGTGGTTGACCTTCCCCTTTCAGCCGGATTCCGAGTCATATGGGTGGTAGTGGACCGTTTTAGTAAAATGGCTCATTTTATTGCTCTTCCCCGATTGCCTTCTGCCCAAGGGTTGGCAGTTTTGTTTCTCCGCCATGTATTCAGGCTTCATGGGTTGCCTACTGATATTGTTTCTGATCGGGGTCCACAATTCATCGCACAATTCTGGAAATGTTTTTGTGCCTCATTGAAGATGAAATTGTCGTTAACATCCGGTTACCACCCACAATCCAACGGGCAAACCGAACGAGTTAACCAATCATTGAAACAATATTTGCGCTTGTATTCAGCCAAACTCCAGAATGATTGGTCCGAGTTTCTTCCGTTGGCTGAATTTGCTTACAATAATTCTTGTCATTCCTCCACTAAAGAGTCTCCATTCTTTTCAGTTTTTGGTTTTCACCCCAGAGCTAATTCTTTTTTTCATCATTCCTCAGTCTCCTCGCTTACCTTAACCTCCCATCTCAGAGCCATTTGGAAAAAGGTGCACCTTGCTCTCAGAAAAGCGGCCTTTCGAGAGAAGAAATTTTCTGACAGGCTCCGACGTCCTTGCACTTTTAAGGTGGGAGATAGGGTGTGGTTGTCGACTCGCAACATCAGGCTTCGACAATCCTCAGCTAGACTGGGACCCAAATTTATTGGGCCATTTCTTATTATTAAAAGAGTCAACCCAGTTGCCTTTCGGTTACGTTTACCAAGATCTCTCAGGATTGGAAATACGTTTCATTGTTCCCTGTTGAAACAATACGTTTCTTCCAGTAGATTTCCTCGGAAGATCTCTCAGGGTAGATCTCCAGTGGATGTACAGGGACAACAGGAGTTCTTGGTAGAGAAGGTTCTCGATTCCAAATTGTCCCGGGATCGGCTGTATTTTCTGGTTCACTGGAAAGGCTATGGTCCGGAGGAAAGGTCTTGGGTCCTGGATAAGGATCTTCATGCCCCGAGGCTCAAGAGGGCATTTTTTCGGGAATTTCCTCAGAAACCTGGCTTTAGGGGTTCCTTGACCCCTCCTCAAGGGGGGGGTACTGTTAGGCGCCGGGGTCCGCTTGATGGTCTGCGCGGCCCGGCGCCTAGCAACTAGAGATGCCGTGCACGTACAGCCGCCGGCTCCCTAGCAACGCTAGACGCCGGGCGCGCTGAGCCGCACGGACCCTAGCAACGGGGACGCCACTGGTGGACCGCGTTCCCCGTTGCTAGGCTTTAGGAAATTAAGATATTCACCTGCTCTCTGGCCGTGCAGCAAGGCAGCTGCACGGCATTTATTCTAATCAGCCTTTAGCAGCTGATTGGAGGACTCCTTGTTAAATACACTCCCAGGGCTTCTCACAGATGCCGGTAATAGCTTCCTGCATGCTGCCTTTGTTTGCTGAGAGTCTGTTTCCAGTCCTGCTGTATCCGGTCATTCCAGTCCGCAGAAGTCCGGTATTCGGGAGTTGTCATCTCATCCCAAGAGGTCGTTTGGTTCCCTGGAGTCCTGACTGATCACCGTTTTATATCCAGTGGTGTTCGTGAGTTGCGGCTCTGCCGTGTGTTGCGGCTCAGCCGCTTTACCTTTTATATTTTGTGTTTGGAGCATTTGCGGAGGGTTCCGCTTCCACAAGTCCTCTCTGGTACTCGGCGGTGCCGGGTAGGAGAATTGGACAAGTGGATATTTTGGTTGTCCTTTTTCCTGGCGGTTTCTCCGCACATATTATAGTTTTGAGTTTGCTTAGCCCCTGGCCTGGTTGTTTAGTTAGAGGGCCTCTTGTTATCACCCTGTCTCGGGTTTCCCTTTGTCTCTCATTAAGACTGGGGGGCATCGAAGTTGGGCAGACATAATCCGCCCTTCAAACGCGGCTGCCAAGGGCTCAAGAAACCATAGTCTCGCAGGGGATTTCTGACAACACGGGTGAGACAACAGAGTTAGGGCGCCAGGGGCTATTTTCCTGTCCTGCTCCCTTCCCCAGCATTCCGTTCCAGTGCTCCGGTCCTTGCCATAAGATCTTCTCTGACCAGAGTGCTGGAATAATAACACATACTGGACACAGAAGAGGTTTTCTTCCAGTGGAAAGGCTATGGAGATCCAGAGTCTGGTCAAACAAATTCTGAAACCAGCAAGAGTGTTAATCCATCAATGCATTCAGTTGCTGGGGAAGATGGTTGTGGCCTACGAGACCATTCAGTTTGGCAGGTTCCATGCCAGAGTGTTCCAGTGGGACCTGTTGGACAATTGGTCCGGATCCCACCTACACATGCACCGGAGGATAATCCTGTCTTCCAAGACCAGAATCTCACTCCATTGGTGGCTGCACAGTTCTCACCTCCTAGAGGGGCGATGGTTCGGGATCCAGGACTGGATCCTAGGGACCACAGATGCAACCCTCCGAGGCTGGGGAGCAGTCACACAGGGGGAAAACGTCCAAGGAAGATGGTCAAGTCAGGAAAGTTGTCTCCACATAAATGTTCTGGAGTTAAGGGCCATTTAATAACTGCAGACACAGTACACACTGGGACGGGTGCCCAGCATCCTCAACAGACTAAGAGAAAAGGATTTACCGGTAGGTATTAAAATCCTAGTTTCTCTAACGTCCTAGAGGATGCTGGGGACTCCGTAAGGACCATGGGGATAGACGGGCTCCACAGAGTTCATGATCTTCACTGAGGTAGCGCACAGCACTGCAGCTGTGCGCCATTGCTCCCATACACCTCACATACTCCGGTCACTGTAAGGGTGCAGGGCGCAGGGGGGGCGCCCTGGGCAGCAATATAAACCTCTTTTTGGCAAAAATATAACATATATACAGCTGGGCACTGTATATATGTATGAGCCCCCACCAATTTTACAGTTTAAGCGGGACAGAAGCCCGCCGCCAAGGGGGCGGGGCTTCTCCCTCAGCACTCACCAGCGCCATTTTTCTCCACAGCACCGCTGAGAGGAAGCTCCCCGGACTCTCCCCTGCTTATACCACGGTAGAGAAGAGGGTTGAAAAGAGAGGGGGGGCACATAATTCGGCGCAAATTACATACAGCAGCGCTACTGGACAAACATTAAGTTACTGTGTTATTCCTGGGTTATATAGCGCTGGGGAGTGTGCTGGCATACTCTCTCTCTGTCTCTCCAAAGGGCCTTGTGGGGAAACTGTCTTCAGAAAAAGTATTCCCTGTGTGTGTGGTGTGTCGGTACACGTGTGACGACATGTCTGAGGAAGAAGGCTATATTAGAGAGGAGCGGGAGCAAATGAATGTGGTGTCTCCGCTGACACCTGATTGGATGGATATGTGGAATGTTTTAAATGCTAGTGTAAACTCATTGTACAAAAGATTAGACAAGGCTGAAGCTTTGGGACAGTCAGGGACTCAACCCATGCCTGATCCTATGTTGCAGGGACTGTCAGGGTCTCATAAGCGCCCACTATCCCAGATTGTTGACACAGATACCGACACGGATTCTGACTCCAGTGTCGATTACGATGATGCAAAGTTACAGCCAAAATTGGCAAAATCCATTCGATATATGATTATGGCAATAAAAGATGTTTTGCACATCACAGAGGAACCCCCTGTCCCTGACAAGAGGGTACATATGTACAAGGGAAAGAAGCCTGAGGTAACCTTTGAGGGGGTCACACGAGCTGAACGAGTTATGTGAAAAAGCTTGGGAATCTCCAGATAAAAGACTGCAGATTTCCAAAAGGATTCTTATGGCGTATCCTTTTCCATCAACGGATAGGTTACGATGGAAATCCTCCCGTAGGATGGACAAAGCATTAACACGCACAGCTACAGTTGGAAAATCAAATTTTTTACCTTATGTTCCCTCACAGCATAAGAAAGCTCCGCATTATCAAATGCAGTCCTTTCGGTCACAAAGAAACAAGAAAGTGCGAGGTGCGTCCTTTCTTGCCAGAGGTAGGGGCAGAGGAATAAAGCTGCACAACACAGCTAGTTCCCAGGAACAGAAGTCCTCCCCGGCCTCTACAAAATCTACCTCATGACGCTGGGGCTCCACTGGCAGAGTCCGGCCCATGTGATGTCATGCAGCTGCTCTGACCACGCCTCCTGTTTCTCCGTTGCCGACCCCATTTTGAAACCGTGCCCCCGCACCGCTCCATCTCCGACTTGGAAATGGAGTGTTGTTGACCCCCCTCCCCCCCCCCCTTCACCGATTCACAGGCAGAGGTGATCGCATTATCTGCGGGGTGCCGCAGAAAATGCAGGCGGATGCGTATGCTCTTAGCAGTTTTTGCAGTTGGATTGCGATCCAACCTGAATCAGGCCCCATTACCTATCACAATGCACTGCGGGTAGTACAAAATGGGGTTAATATAGGAGAAAAAACCCCAGAGCTGTGCTCCTTAACTGTCCCTGGTGGCTAGTGGAGCGGCTGCCCAGTAATCAGTGTCCACGCCAGTGCGCACACGGCCCGCCCCCATCAGCGGCCTCGTGATCCCGGAGGGCGGTGTGTGTGTGACTGACCTTAGGAAGAAACCGGAGCCTCCGCTGCAGTGACCCAGCAACCGGGGCACGGGAGTATACTGCGCCACTGGGAGTGATGGAGCTGCAGTAAAGAGGTCTATTAGACCTAGCCTGCTGCAGCCCTTGTAGATTCTTATAAAAAAAGTTCTTCTTTTCTTGCCAAAATTAATAGCTAAGAATAGGCTGCCTGAGGCAGCCCCCTGTTAAGTGGCCTGCTACTGAAGGCACCAACTACAAACTGAGCTCCCTGTTCATGGAAGCGAGGTTATAGAGGAGGGGGCGCTGAGCATCTTGGGAACAGTCAAAAGCTTTGAGCCTGTTGGTGCCTCAGATCAAGATCCTACTCTGGTGTACATATACAATGTGAATCCTTGTGGAGTCCAGTGTACCCCACAGAAGAAATGAATGCGTCACACCCATTGGCAGCAACATTAGAATAGCTGCTGATGGGCACAATTGAGAAAGGAAGGGGGGAAAACATTTGAATCCAGCACATATATGTAATTTGAATATGTAATTTGTACCTTCCTACTTTAAAATGTAATGGATGAACCTCACCCTGTGAGAACTATCTTCATGATCAAGAGATCTCATTTGCAAGATAAGTATGTGTTGGGATTGGGCTGTGGAGGGCGGCTGCTCGGGCACACCCCTGTCAAGTTAAGGAGATTCAACTGAGGAAGCACAAGGGAACTCTCATCTGGGAACAACAACTGCAGGGAGAACACATTTTCAGACGAATGTGGGAGGGCAGAAGGCTGCCTAATACTGAAGCACCCCCAAACAACAAACCAAATGCAACAACTACTGCAAGCATTCCTGGGGGAAGGCCTGCAGCAGATGGATTTGCATATAGTGATGTCATCCAAGCAGTGGGCATAGTTGGCTGCAACCCTCGTCTGCATATGAAAAGAGAAAAGGGTCACGCAGGGCATGGCGGCCTTTGTGGGGTTGCGCTTGGATGACCCCTAAATCGCTTTATACACCCCCATCAGTGTGGGCTCATGTTGGCCATGCCCCAGCCCCTGAAGCATTCAAGCTGATTTCTTGCAGCAGCTGGACCCAGAAACAGCTCCAGAGTTGCTCTACAAGACAAGTAAAAGGGTGTGAGCCCTGCAGCACCACCTGTAGTTTGCATACACACATATATAGGACAGCATCTCTTATATGCCCCAGGGTCAATAAAATAGTATCCTTATCTAGGGTATCCATCCCCACAGATAAGGTATCCGTCCATGCCGCTACAGCACTACACACCCAGGCCGACGCAATTGCCGGTCTGAGTAAGGTACCTGAATGTGTATAAATGGACTTCAGGGTAATCTCCTGTTTGCGGTCAGCAGACTCTTTGAGGGTAGCCGTATACTGGGACGGGAGGGCTACCTTCTTGGATAAGCGTGTTAATGCTTTGTCCACCCTAGGGGAGGATTCCCATCGTAACCTATCCATTGATGGGAAAGGATACGCCATAAGAATCCTTTTGGAAATCTGCAGTCTTTTATCTGGAGATTCCCAAGCTTTTTCACATAACTCGTTCAGCTCGTGTGACCCCCTCAAAGGTTACCTCAGGCTTTTTCACCTTGTACATATGTACCCTCTTGTCAGGGACAGGGGGTTCCTCTCTGATGTGCAAAACATCTTTTATTGCCATAATCATATATCGAATGGATTTTGCCAATTTTGGCTGTAACTTTGCATCATCGTAATCGACACTGGAGTCAGAATCCGTGTCTGTATCTGTGTCAACAATCTGGGATAGTGGGCGCTTATGAGACCCTGACAGTCCCTGCAACATAGGATCAGGCATGGGTTGAGACCCTGACTGTCCCAAAGCTTCAGCCTTGTCTAATCTTTTGTGCAATGAGTTTACACTAGCATTTAAAACATTCCACATATCCATCCAATCAGCTGTCGGCGGAGACACCACATTCATTTGCTCCTGCTCCTCTCTAATATAGCCTTCTTCCTCAGACATGTCGACACATGTGTACCGACACACCACACACACAGGGAATGCTTTTTCTGAAGACAGTTTCCCCACAAGGCCCTTTGGAGAGACAGAGAGAGAGTATGCCAGCACACACCCCAGCGCTATATAACCCAGGAATACACAGTAACTTAATGTTTGCCCAGTAGTACTGCAGCATGTAATTTGCGCCAAATTATGTGCCCCCCCCCCTCTTTTCAACTCTCTTGTCTACCGTGGTATAAGCAGGGGAGAGTCCGGGGAGCTTCCTCTCAGCGGTGCTGTGAAGAAAAAATGGCGCTGGTGAGTGCTGAGGGAGAAGCCCCGCACCCTCGGCGGCAGGCTTCTGTCCCGCTTAAACTGTAAAATTGGCGGGGGCTCATACATATATACAGTGCCCCGCTGTATATGTGTTATATTTTTGCCAAAAAGAGGTTTATATTGCTGCCCAGGGTGCCCCCCCCCCCCCTGCGCCCTGCACCCTTACAGTGACCGGAGTGTGTGAGGTGTATGGGAGCAATGGCGCACAGCTGCAGTGCTGTGCGTTACTTCAGTGAAGATCATGAAGTCTTCTGCCGCCTCTGAAGTCTTCTTTTCTTCTCATACTCACCCGGCTTCTATCTTCCGGCTCTGCAAGGGGGACGGAGGCGCGGCTCTGGGACGGACGGCGAGGGTGAGATCCTGCGTACCAATCCCTCTGGAGCTAATGGTGTCCAGTAGCCTAAGAAGCAGGACCTTGCAACTCAGAGAGTAGGGCTGCTTCTCTCCCCTCAGTCCCTCGATGAGGGAGTCTGTTGCCAGCAGTGCTCCCTGAAAATTAAAAACCTAACAAAATACTTTCTGTCAGAAAGCTCAGGAGAGCTCCTGAAAAGCACCCAGTCTCCACTGGGCACAGTATCAAACTGAGGTCTGGAGGAGGGGCATAGAGGGAGGAGCCAGTGCACACCCAGAACTAAAGTCTTTCTTAAAGTACCCATGTCTCCTGCGGAGCCTATCTATCCCCATGGTCCTTACGGAGTCCCCAGCATCCTCTAGGACGTTAGAGAAAATAGGATTTTAATACCTACCGGTAAATCCTTTTCTCTTAGTCCGTAGAGGATGCTGGGCACCCGTCCCAGTGCGTACTGTGTCTGCAGTTATTAAATGGCCCTTAACTCCAGAACATTTATGTGGAGAAAACTTTCCTGACTTGACCATCTTCCTTGGATGTTTTCCCCCTGTGTGACTGCTCCCCAGCCTCGGAGGGTTGCATCCATGGTCCCTAGGATCCAGTCCTGGATCCCGAACCATCGCCCCTCTAGGAGGTGAGAACTGTGCAGCCACCAATGGAGTAAGATTCTGGTCTTGGAAGACAGGATTATCCTCCGGTGCATGTGTAGGTGGGATCCGGACCACTTGTCCAACAGGTCCCACTGGAACACTCTGGCATGGAACCTGCCAAACTGAATGGCCTCGTAGGCTGCAACCATCTTCCCCAGCAACTGAATGCATTGATGGATTAACACTCTTGCTGGTTTCAGAATTTGTTTGACCAGACTCTGGAACTCCATAGCCTTTCCACTGGAAGAAAGCCTCTTCTGTGTCCAGTATGACTCCCAGAAACAACAACCGCGTCATTGGGACCAACTGCGATTTTGGCAAGTTTAGGAGCCAACCATGTTGTTGAAGAACTGTCAGGGAGAGTAGATGTTTTGCACCAACTGGTCCCTGGATCTCGCCTTTATCAGGAGATCATCCAAGTACGGCATAATTGTGACTCCTTGCTTGCGAAGGAGAACCATCATTTCCACCATCACCCTGGTGAAAATCCTCGGAGCCGTGGACAGACCAAACGGCAACGTCTGAAATTGGTAATGACAATCCTGAATGGCAAACCTCAGGTAGCTTGATGCAGTGGCTAAACGGGAACATGTAATTAGGCATCCTTATGTCTACCAAAACCATGAAATCTCCTTCCTCCGGACTGGAGATCCCTACCCTGAGAGATTCCATCTTGAAATTGAATTTCTTCAGGTAGAAATTGAGGGATTTCAGATTTAAGATTGGTCTGACTGAGCCGTCCGGCTTCGGGAGCACGAAGAGGCTTGAATAAAAACCTTCTCCCTGCTGACTAAGGCCGATTTGAACAATCGGTGAGGGGGAACGTCTTGAAACCCCAGTTTGTACCCTTGTGACACTATTTGTAAAACCCACAAGTCCAGGTCCAAATTAATCCAGAACTGACTGAAGTGTTTTAGACGTGCCCCCACTGGTGTGGGCTCCTGCAAGAGAGCCCCAGCGTCATGCAGTGGATTTGGCAGAAGCAGAGGACGATCTCTGCTCCTGCGATCTTGAAGAGGCTACAGACCTCTTCCCTCTTCTCCTTCCTCTACCTGCAAAGAAAGGGGAATCTTAACTTCTTGCATATCTATTGGGACAAAATGACTGCGTTAGACAATGATGCGTCTTCATCCGTTGAGAGGGAACATAGGGCAAGAAGGATGACTTACCTGCGGGAGCTGCCGAGATCAAATTAACTAGGCCGTTGCCAAACAAGGCTTCACCTTCATAGGGAAGAGACTCCCTTTCTTCTTGGAGTCAGCATCAGCATTCCCTTGGTGAATCCACAATCCGCCCGTCCCCTCCTCGCATCTGAGCAGCAGGTCAGGCTCTTATTTTCTTTTTAATCAGGAGAGGCCGAGTGAACTGTGAGCAGGGGGGCAGAGCTACATGGGACCCAGAGGGGCTGCTGTGCTGTCAGAGAGGGAGAGGAAGAGAGAGATGAAGCTACTGCAGATCCCCAGCTGATTGTGAGGTGCCGGGTTGAAGGGTGATGTGATCACCCTTCTCCCTCGCTGCCGCTGGGGACCGCATCTAGGCTTCCTCCATCGAGGGCATGCGGCGCAGCAGTGGGCAGCGTGTAATGAGTTTGTCTGACTCATTATACTGCTGCCTGTTGTGGACACCTCCGTCCGTACGGACTGGTGTACATGCCCAGCACAGAGGTGACAGTGTTGGTGGAAGTGCTGCCAAGTTCTGACCCTGCAGGCCTCCCTGATCTGACTGCGGCCGCTGCTACTGCTGCGGCCCGAAACCCCTGCCGGTCCCCCCCATAGACTTCTGCCTGTCCAGCGCTGAGGTACTAGGGGTATCCCAGCTACGGGAAGGGTATGTCTCTGGCTTTCTCTCCGGCAGGGGAAGGTGACAGCGGCGGAGGAAGTGTTGCCCACCTCAGACACTGCAGGCCTCCCCGATCCAGCTGCGGCCACAGCTGATGCTGCCAGAACCCCCTGCTGGTCTCCTTTGTTGACTGCCGCATGGCCAGTGCTGAAGTACTGGGGGTAGGCCAGCTACGGGAAGAGTGTATCTGCCTCGGGCTCTCTCTCTCTGTCAGGGGAAGGAAGGGCTGATTCTCTGGCACAACAGGGAGGGCTAGGCTGCAGGAACACAGCACTGGAAGAAACAGGAGGCTGAACTCATGACCAAAAAGTGAGCAGTGCAGTGATCAGCCCCCTAGTCTTTCCCTCTCTCTGGGTGCAGAGCTGTATTCTACAGAGAGAGCTGGGATGGGAAGAAGGGGAACGGCACCTGACACACACATACACGCGCGGCACCCGACACACACATACACGCGCAACACCTGACACACACACATACACGTGCGGCACCTGACACACACACACACACGTAGCATCAGACACAATAAAATAAACATGCAGCACCTGACCCACACATACACGCGCAACACCTGACACACACACATACACGTGCGGCACCTGACACACACACACGTAGCATCAGACACAATAAAATAAACATGCAGCACCTGACCCACACATACACGCGCAACACCTGACACACACACACATATACACGTGCGGCACCTGACACACACACGTACCATCAGACACAATAAAATAAACATGCAGCACCTGACACATGCATATACACGCAGCACCTGACACATGCATATACACGCAGCACCTGACACATGCATATACACGCAGCACCTGACACATGCATGTACACGCAGCACCTGACACATGCATATACACGCAGCACCTGACACATGCATATACACGCAGCACCTGACACATGCATATACACGCAGCACCTGACACATACATATACACGCACACCATCAGACACACACATACACACGCAGTGCCTTACTCACACACACATAGACACGTGCAGCACCTGAGGCACACTCATGTACACACGCAGCACCTGACGCACACTCATGTACACGCGCAGCACCTAATGCACACTCATGTACACGCGCAGCACCTGACGCACACTCATGTACACGCGCATCACCTGACACAGACATACGTATTCATGCACAGCACCAGACATACACTTGTACACACGCGGAGCACCTGATACTCACACACATATACACCCGCAACACCTGACACACACACACACACGTGCGGCAGCTGACGCATACACACGCAGCATCAGACACACTCATATATACACGCAGCACCTGACACACACATACACACAGGAGCTGACACACACATACACAGGCAGCACCTGACACACACACACATATACACGCGCAGCACCTGACACCACGCACTCACACGTACAAGCAATGCATTTCACGCCTACCTCCAGCCTCAGTTACAGGCTGCTGCCGCCTACCCCCCTCCCTGCATCAGCTGCAAAGGCAGCAAAATATTTTGACCAAAGTCTAAAGGCCCGTACACATTAAACGATGTCGCTCTGTGAGCTACATCGTCTAATGTTTCCCCTCCCGGGCCGGCCGGCGGCCGACCGCTCATATCGCTCAGTGATGTCACGCCCCCGCCAGCCCTGCATGAAGGTCGTGGACGACAGTCCACATCCTTCCTGCATGCCCTACCGACAGCGAAGATTGTTGCCGACCCGCGGGGCCGCGCATCGTTTGTCGCTGGCTGCATACACACTTAACGATAAAATGAGCGACGTCGCTCATTAAATCGTTAAGTGTGTACGGACCTTAAACAATTTGGTTTGGTTAATAAAATAATTTTGCACAGAACAGTGATGTTATACGAACATTTTCATTAAACATTTAAAAAATCAAATGTTTATTCTTACAGTGAAATTTTACATTTCTGAATAAAAAAAATAAATTTAAAAAAAGCGATGAAATTCCATAGACAAAAAACCTTACGGTTTCACATGTCCCATTAAGGCTTCTTAGACATGATCGAAATTTCAGAAACCTGTTGTAACTCTTCCACTCAAACTCCAAAAAGCAATGAAATTCCGATCATTAAGGCTGACGCCTTAATGGACGTGTTCCTTGCGCAATACAGATATGGTATGCCATCACAGCCTGTGGGTAAGTGCAGATTCAGCACTCTCACAGAGTGAGATTGCTGTCACTCACACAATGGTGGAGCTGCTAATTCACAGATTTGTGTGCTCATTGGAATACACACATGCAGTCTATGCAACTGAAGGTCTGAGCGGAAGACAAAGCTGCTCAGATGAGGTAAGAGTGTTGTTGATTGGAGGGAGGAGAGCGGTGTGGATGGGGGAACAGAAGTGTGTGGATAGAGGGAACACTAAGCAGCACTAATGGGGGGGACAGAGAAACACAGGGGGTAATTCAGACCGCAGCAGCAGCAGCGATTGCAGTCTGAATTAGTTTGTGAGGTGCGCACGTGCAATGGCCGCACTGCGCGTGCGTACCCCAGGAGCCCAGTGAGATGCTATCACCCTGCCTGATTGATAGGCAGAGGTGGTTGCGGGGAAGGAGGGGGGCGTGCAAACAGCGTTAGAATGCCATTGGCAGGACATGGTCTGCACAACGGAGGCGTTTCCGGACCACTGGGGGGTGGGCTGTGGCGGTTATCCCCCTGCCAAGAGCGCAGGATCCACTAAATTTACCTTCAGGATGTCAGCTACATGAATAGGGTAAGAGTGGTGTGGATAGGGGGTAGATTAAGCAGCAAGTATGGGAAGGGAGACAGAGCGGTGCAGATGGGGGAAATGGTGCAGATGGGTTGAAAACACTGGCATGGATGGGTAGAAAACTGGTGCAGATGGGAGAGAAGACAGTGTGCCATGTACTGGTGGAGGCAGAGTGACGTTGAAGAAGGAAACACTGAGCAGCACAGAGAGAAGGAAACGGTGGTACAGACAATGCACAGGTGGGGAAAGACAGATGGTACAGATAAGTTAGTACAGACTAGCACAGATGGGAGAACACAGCAGTAGGGATTGGGGAAGACCGGGCAGCATGGGGGTGTATAGGGGAAGTAAGTGTAGATGCATAGACCGTAGATGGGGTATTATAGTTTAGCAATTAACCAAGATGTTTGAGGGAGCTAAATGTGTATACTAAGTGAGATGGATGTATGGAGTTAGAAGGATGTTGTAACAAGGTGGCTTTGTTGTGTTGACTGAATGGGATGGTTGTGGGCACTGTGTGGGATGGGAGCACCACAAAACTGCTCAGACCTTCAGTTGCATAGACTGCATGTGTGTATTCCAATGAGCACACAAATCTGTGAATTAGCAGCTCCACCATTGTGTGAGTGACAGCAATCTCACTCTGTGAGAGTGCTGAATCTGCACTTACCCACCGGCTGTGATGGCATACCATATCTGTATTGCGCAAGGAACACGTCCATTAAGGCGTCAGCCTTAATGATCGGAATTTCATTGCTTTTTGGAGTTTGAGTGGAAGAGTTACAACAGGTTTCTGAAATTTCGATCATGTCTAAGAAGCCTTAATGGGACATGTGAAACCGTAAGGTTTTTTGTCTATGGAATATATATATATATCACAAACATATATGATTCATACATATATCACACACACATACATGATACATACATGAGAAAGACCTGGGATGGTGATGAGGCCAGGGCCCCCTGCTGATGTTGCGTTGAGGAAGGCAGTGTTCCAGGGCGGATGCCAGTCGGGGAGAGCGCCGCGCAGCCCGGGAAAAATACTGCTGAGGAGCTACATCTGGAAGAGCCCCTGGGAGGGAGAGTGCCACATGCCCCATCCTGCGCGGCAGACTCTGCAGGCCTGCACATGGGAAGGGAGGTCTCTGGCCACACATACTCACCCTTCTGCTGAAGCCCCGCTGCTGTCCCCATCAGCAATCTCCAGCGGGGAGCGGGGCCAGGATGAACCTCAACCTGTGAGAACTATCTTCATGATCAAGAGATCTCATATGCAAGATAAGTATGTGTTGGGATAGGGCTGGGGAGGGCGGCTGCTCGGGCACACCCCCGTCAAGTTAAGGAGATTTAACTGAGGAAGCACAAGGGAACTCTCGTCTGGGGACAACAACTGCAGGGAGACCACATCTTTTCAGATGAACATGGGAGGGCGGAAGGCTGCCTAATACTGAAGCACCCTCAGACATTAAACCATATGCAACAACTATTGCAAGCATTCCTGGGGGAAGGTCTGCAGCAGACGGATTTGCATACGGTGATGTCATCCAAGCAGTGGGCCAAAGTTGGCTGGAACCCTCATCTGTATATGAAAAGAGAAAAGGGGCATGCAGGGCATGGCGGCCTTTTGCGGCGCTTGGATAACCCCAAGTTTGCATTAAACACCCCCACCCTCCTTCGGTGTGGGGCTCATGTTGGCCATGCCCAAGCCCCTGAAGCATTCAAGCTGATTTCTTGCAGCAGCTGGGCACTGTAACAGCTTCAGAGCTGCTCTACAAGACAAGTAAAAGGGTGTGGGCCCTGCAGCACCACCTGTAGTTTGCATACACACATATATAGGACAGCATCTCTTATATGCCCCAGGGTCAATAAAATAGTATCCTTGTCTAGGCTATCCATCCCCTCAGATAAGGTATTTGTCCATGCCGCTACAGCACTACACACCCAGGCCGACGCAATTGCCGGTCTGAGTAAGGTACCTGAATGTGTATAAATGGACTTCAGGGTAATCTCCTGTTTGCGGTCAGCACACTCTTTGAGGGTAGCCGTATCCTGGGATGGGAGGGCTACCTTCTTGGATAAGCGTGTTAATGCTTTGTCCACCCTAGGGGAGGATTCCCATCGTAACCTATCCGTTGATGGGAAAGGATACGCCATAAGAATCCTTTTGGAAATCTGCAGTCTTTTATCTGGAGATTCCCAAGCTTTTTCACATAACTCGTTCAGCTCGTGTGAGGGGGGAAAGGTTACCTCAGGCTTCTTACCCTTGTACATATGTACCCTCTTGTCAGCGACAGGGGGTTCCTCTGTGATGTGCAAAACATATTTTATTGCCATAATCATAAATCGAATGGATTTTGCCATTGTTGGCTGTAACTTTGCCTCATCGTAATCGACACTGGAGTCAGAATCCGTGTCGGTATCTGTGTCAACAATCTGGGATAGTGGGCGCTTATGAGACCCTGACAGTCCCTGCAACATAGGATCAAGCATGGGTTGAAACCCTGACTGTCCCAAAGCTTCTGCCTTGTCTAATCTTTTGTGCAATGAGTTTACACTAGTATTTAAAACATTCCACATATCCATCCAATCAGCTGTCGGCGGAGACACCACATTCATTTGCTCCCGCTCCTCTCTAATATAGCCTTCTTCCTCAGACATGTCGACACACGTGTACCGACACACTACACACACAGGGAATGCTTTTTCTGAAGACAGTTTCCCCACAAGGCCCTTTGGAGAGACAGAGAGAGAGTATGCCAGCACACCCCCCAGCGCTATATAACCCAGGAATAAAACAGTAACTTAATGTTTGCCCAGTAGTGCTGCTGTATGTAATTTGCGAATTATGTGCCCCCCCCCCCCCCTCTTTTCAACCCTCTTGTCTAACGTGGTATAAGCAGGGGAGAGTCCGGGGAGCTTCCTCTCAGCGGTGCTGTGGAGAAATAATGGCGCTGGTGAGTGCTGAGGGAGAAGCCCCGCCCCCTCGGAGGCGGGCTTCTGTCCCGCTTAAACTAAAATTGGTGGGGGCTTATACATATATAAAGTGCCCAGCTGTATATATGTTATATTTTTGCGAAAGAGGTTTATATTGCTGCCCAGGGCGCCCCCCCTGCGCCCTGCACCCTTACAGTGACCGGAGTATGTGAGGTGTATGGGAGCAAAGGCGCACAGCTGCAGTGCTGTGCGTTACCTCAGTGAAGATCATGAAATCTTCTGCCGCCTCTGAAGTCTTCTTTTCTTCTCATACTCACCCGGCTTCTATCTTCCGGCTCTGCGAGGGGGACGGTGGCGCGGCTCTGGGACGGACGGCGAGGGTGAGATCCTGCGTACCAATCCCACTGGAGCTAATGGTGTCCAGTAGCCTAAGAAGCAGGACCTTGCAACTCAGAGAGTAGGGCTGCTTCTCTCCCCTCAGTCCCTCGATGAGGGAGTCTGTTGCCAGCAGTGCTCCCTGAAAATTAAAAACCTAACAAAATACTTTCTGTCAGAAAGCTCAGGAGAGCTCCTGAAAAGCACCCAGTCTCCACTGGGTACAGTATCAAACTGAGGTCTGGAGGAGGGGCATAGAGGGAGGAGCCAGTGCACACCCAGAACTAAAGTCTTTCTTAAAGTGCCCATGTCTCCTGCGGAGCCCGTCTATCCCCATGGTCCTTACGGAGTCCCCAGCATCCTCTAGGACGTTAGAGAAAATAGGATTTTAATACCTACCGGTAAATCCTTTTCTCTTAGTCCGTAGAGGATGCTGGGCACCCGTCCCAGTGCGTACTGTGTCTGCAGTTATTAAATGGCCCTTAACTCCAGAACATTTATGTGGAGATGAAAACATCCAAGGAAGACTTGACCATCTTCCTTGGATGTTTTCCCCCTGTGTGACTGCTCTCCAGCCTCGGAGGGTTGCATCCGTGGTCCCTAGGATCCCGTCCTGGATCCCGAACCATCGCCCCTCTAGGTGGTGAGAACTGTGCAGCCACCAATGGAGTGAGATTCTGGTCTTGGAAGACAGGATTATCCTCCGGTGCATGTGTAGGTGGGATCCGGACCACTTGTCCAACAGGTCCCACTGGAACACTCTGGCATGGAACCTGCCAAACTGAATGGCCTCGTAGGCCGCAACCATCTTCCCCAGCAACTGAATGCATTGATGGATTAACACTCTTGCTGGTTTCAGAATTTGTTTGACCAGACTCTGGATCTCCAGAGCCTTTCCACTAGAAGAAAACCTCTTCTGTGTCCAGTATCACTCCCAAAAACAACAACGGCGTCATTGGGACCAACTGCGATTTTGGCAAGTTTAGGAGCCAACCATGTTGTTGAAGAACTGTCAGGGAGAGTAGATGTTTTGCACCAACTGGTCCCTGGATCTCGCCTTTATCAGGAGATCATCCAAGTACGGGATAATTGTGACTCCTTGCTTGCGAAGGAGGACCATCATTTCCACCATCACCCTGGTGAAAATCCTCGGAGCCGTGGACAGACCAAACGGCAACGTCTGAAATTGGTAATGACAATCCTGAATTGCAAACCTCAGGTAGCTTGATGCAGTGGCTAAATGGGAACATATAAGTAGGCATCCTTTATGTCTACCAAAACCAAGAAATCTCCTTTATCCCCCGGACTGGAGATCACTACCCTGAGAGATTCCATCTTGAAATTGAATTTCTTTAGGTAGAAATTAAGGGATTTCAGATTTAAGATTGGTCTGACTGAGCCGTCCGGCTTCGGGACCACGAAGAGGCTTGAATAAAAACCTTCTCCCTGCTGACTAAGGCTGATTTGAACAATCGGTGAGGGGGAACGTCTTGAAACCCCAGTTTGTACCCTTGGGACACTATTTGTAAAACCCACGAGTCCAGGTCCGAATGAATCTAGAACTGACTGAAGAGTTTTAGACGTGCCCCCCACTGGTGCGGGCTCCTGCAAGAGAGCCCCAGCGTCATGCAGTGGATTTGGCAAAAGCAGAGGACGATCTCTGCTCCTGCGATCTTGAAGAGGCTACAGACCTCTTCCCTCTTTTCCTTCCTCTACCTGCAAAGAAAGGGGAATCTTAACTTCTTGCATATCTATTGGGCCGAAATGACTGCGTCAGATAATGATGCGTCTTCATCCGTTGAGAGGGAACATAGGGCAAGAAGGATGACTTACCTGCGGGAGCTGCCGAGATCAAATTAACTAGGCCGTCGCCAAACAAGGCTTCACCTTCATAGGGAAGAGACTCCCTTTCTTCTTGGAGTCAGCATCAGCATTCCCTTGGTGAATCCACAATGCCCTCCTATCCGAGACTGCCATGAAATTGGCCCGTGAGCACTTGTGCCCGGTGTAGGATTTTTAAATATGTGTAGTTTACTGTATGCAAGGGTTTAAAACCTTTTAGGAACTGAGATCTAAGGTGTATTACATGTAGTTTAAAAAAAAAAAAAAAAGGTTTATTTTATGGCAGTAGTTTCCAAACTGGGGTTCTTGCACTGGTAGCATAGTTTGGTGGTCCAGGACCAATTAAAATTATTTATACTTTATTAAATTGGCAAAACCATTCCCTCACAACATAACTGAACCTGAGGATGACATGCTATAAACACAATTTACTTAATTTTATATTTTTTTCTGAATTTCTCAATAAAAAAAACTTTGGCCTAGGGGTGCCGTGAAACAAATTTTGATACTCTAGGGCAGGGGTGTCAAACCCATGGGCCGCATGCCGCCCCCAATGCATCCTTTTGTGGCCCACAGGCCAAGGTCCGACAGGGGTCCTTTTGTGGCCCGATCACCTTGCTTAGAGCGAGGGCAGGAGAGTGCAGCCAGAGTCTTTGCTTTCTATGTGCGGCACCATCTTCCCGAAGAGATCACCGGGAAGATAGTGCCCCTTCCACTGGCTACAGCACAGGTATACTGGGGTGGGGTAGCAAACTGGGGGCCCCAATGGGCCCCTCCAGCAGTCCCTCTACCAAAACACGTCTTTTGGTGGTTTTGCGGTGTTGTTATAATTACATGGTGACGATACTGTAGCACAGAGATTTTCAACCATTTACAACTCACGTCACACAGAACAAGATTTAAATATTGACAAGGCACACTGAAATATAATGGTGATGCATGGTGCAGTATCGTGTCCTAGGATGTCATGTCGCAGCTTCTCCATAGGTAACGCCTGAACAGGCCCGGTGACAGGGGGGACAAAGGGGACACTTGTTCAGGGCTCCAAGTATTAAGAACAGAAATAATGGGGCCACAGTGCCAATATTGCTTTTTAAAGTGTATCCACCAACTGCTCAATTTAAGCAGGAAAACAATTAACAGGCCAACTAAACCCTCCCCCCTCCTTTTACCCCATCACTTTGTCCAGTCCCTGTGGTCCATACTGTATTGCCATTATTATGCATTTTGCTGTGCTGGCCCTTTTCTGAATGTCCCTGCCACCGCCACCGAAGAGCTGGATAGCCCAGTATGAAAACCACCTGCCGGCCTCACTGACGGTCCGAGTCAAAGGCTCCATTTTTTTTTAAAGATCCCTCTGCCAAGTTAAGGGGGGGTTGAGGTGGCCCCAGAGATATCAGTGTACTGGGCCCCGAGATTTCTGTTGCTGGCCCTGACCCTCAGGGGCGTATCTACTAGAGATGAGCGGGTTCGGTTTCTCTGAATCCGAACCCGCACGAACTTCATGCTTTTTTTCACGGGTCCGAGCGACTCGGATCTTCCCGCCTTGCTCGGTTAACCCGAGCGCGCCCGAACGTCATCATGACGCTGTCGGATTCTCGCGAGACTCGGATTCTATATAAGGAGCCGCGCGTCGCCGCCATTTTCACACGTGCATTGAGATTGATAGGGAGAGGACGTGGCTGGCGTCCTCTCCATTTAGATTAGGAGAGAGAGAGAGAGAGATTGACCTGAGGCTGATACTGTAGAAGAGAGTGCAGAGTTTAGTGACTGACCACAGTGACCACCAGCAGTGCAGTTGTTTTATTTAATATATCCGTTCTCTGCCTGAAAAAAACGGTACACACAGTGACTCAGTCACATACCATATCTGTGTGCACTGCTCAGCCCAGTGTGCTGCATGCCTGCATCATCTATGTATATATTATATATCTGACTGTGCTCAGCTCACACAGCTTATAATTGTGGGGGAGACTGGGGAGCACTGCAGTGCCAGTTATAGGTTATAGCAGGAGCCAGGAGTACAAGACAGTCACATACCATATCTGTGTGCACTGCTCAGCCCAGTGTGCTGCATCATCTATGTATATATATTATATATCTGACTGTGCTCAGCTCACACAGCTTATAATTGTGGGGGAGACTGGGGAGCACTGCAGTGCCAGTTATAGGTTATAGCAGGAGCCAGGAGTACATATTATATTAAAATTAAACAGTGCACACTTTTGCTGCAGGAGTGCCACTGCCAGTGTGACTGACCAGTGACCTGACCACACTGACCACCAGTATAGTTAGTAGTATACTATATTGTGATTGCCTGAAAAAGTTAAACACTCGTCGTGTGACTTCACTTGTGTGGTGTTTTTTTTTTTATTCTATAAAAAACTCATTCTGCTGACAGACAGTGTCCAGCAGGCCCGTCATTATATAATATATATACCTGTCCGGCTGCAGTAGTGATATATATATATTTTTTATATCATTATTTATCATCCAGTCGCAGCAGACACAGTACGGTAGTTCACGGCTGTAGCTACCTCTGTGTCGGCACTCGGCAGTCCATCCATAATTGTATACCACCTAACCGTGGTTTTTTTTTCTTTCTTCTTTATACATACATACTACTACATCTCTTTATCAACCAGTCTATATTAGCAGGAGACACAGTACAGTACGGTAGTTCACGGCTGTGGCTACCTCTGTGTCGGCACTCGGCAGTCCGTCCATAATTGTATACCACCTAACCGTGGTTTTTTTTTCTTTCTTCTTTATACATACATACTACGACATCTCTTTATCAACCAGTCTATATTAGCAGCAGACACAGTACAGTACGGTAGTTCACGGCTGTGGCTACCTCTGTGTCGGCACTCGGCAGTCCGTCCATAATTGTATACCACCTAACCGTGGTTTTTTTTTCTTTCTTCTTCATACATACATACTACGACATCTCTTTATCAACCAGTCTATATTAGCAGCAGACACAGTACAGTACGGTAGTTCACGGCTGTGGCTACCTCTGTGTCGGCACTCGGCAGTCCGTCCATAATTGTATACCACCTAACCGTGGTTTTTTTTTCTTTCTTCTTTATACATACATACTACGACATCTCTTTATCAACCAGTCTATATTAGCAGCAGACACAGTACAGTACGGTAGTTCACGGCTGTGGCTACCTCTGTGTCGGCACTCGGCAGTCCGTCCATAATTGTATACCACCTAACCGTGGTTTTTTTTTTCTTTCTTCTTCATACATACATACTACGACATCTCTTTATCAACCAGTCTATATTAGCAGCAGACACAGTACAGTACGGTAGTTCACGGCTGTGGCTACCTCTGTGTCGGCACTCGGCAGTCCGTCCATAATTGTATACCACCTACCCGTGTTTTTTTTTTCTTTCTTCTTCATACATACATACCACGACATCTCTTTATCAACCAGTCTATATTAGCAGCAGACACAGTACAGTACGGTAGTTCACGGCTGTGGCTACCTCTGTGTCGGCACTCGGCAGTCCGTCCATAATTGTGTACCACCTAACCGTGGTTTTTTTTTCTTTCTTCTTCATACATACATACTACGACATCTCTTTATCAACCAGTCTATATTAGCAGCAGACACAGTACGGTAGTTCACGGCTGTAGCTACCTCTGTGTCGGCACTCGGCAGTCCGTCCATAATTGTATACTAGTATCCATCCATCTCCATTGTTTACCTGAGGTGCCTTTTAGTTGTGCCTATTAAAATATGGAGAACAAAAATGTTGAGGTTCCAAAATTAGGGAAAGATCAAGATCCACTTCCACCTCGTGCTGAAGCTGCTGCCACTAGTCATGGCCGAGACGATGAAATGCCAGCAACGTCGTCTGCCAAGGCCGATGCCCAATGTCATAGTACAGAGCATGTCAAATCCAAAACACCAAATATCAGTAAAAAAAGGACTCCAAAACCTAAAATAAAATTGTCGGAGGAGAAGCGTAAACTTGCCAATATGCCATTTACCACACGGAGTGGCAAGGAACGGCTGAGGCCCTGGCCTATGTTCATGGCTAGTGGTTCAGCTTCACATGAGGATGGAGGCACTCAGCCTCTCGCTAGAAAAATGAAAAGACTCAAGCTGGCAAAAGCAGTAGCACCGCAAAGAACTGTGCGTTCTTCGAAATCCCAAATCCACAAGGAGAGTCCAATTGTGTCGGTTGCGATGCCTGACCTTCCCAACACTGGACGTGAAGAGCATGCGCCTTCCACCATTTGCACGCCCCCTGCAAGTGCTGGAAGGAGCACCCGCAGTCCAGTTCCTGATAGTCAGATTGAAGATGTCAGTGTTGAAGTACACCAGGATGAGGAGGATATGGGTGTTGCTGGCGCTGGGGAGGAAATTGACCAGGAGGATTCTGATGGTGAGGTGGTTTGTTTAAGTCAGGCACCCGGGGAGACACCTGTTGTCCGTGGGAGGAATATGGCCGTTGACATGCCTGGTGAAAATACCAAAATAATCAGCTCTTCGGTGTGGAAGTATTTCAACAGAAATGCTGACAACAGGTGTCAAGCCGTGTGTTCCCTTTGTCAAGCTGTAATAAGTAGGGGTAAGGACGTTAACCACCTCGGAACATCCTCCCTTATACGTCACCTGCAGCGCATTCATAATAAGTCAGTGACAAGTTCAAAAACTTTGGGTGACAGCGGAAGCAGTCCACTGACCAGTAAATCCCTTCCTCTTGTAACCAAGCTCACGCAAACCACCCCACCAACTCCCTCAGTGTCAATTTCCTCCTTCCCCAGGAATGCCAATAGTCCTGCAGGCAATGTCACTGGCAATTCTGACGAGTCCTCTCCTGCCTGGGATTCCTCCGATGCATCCTTGCGTGTAACGCCTACTGCTGCTGGCGCTGCTGTTGTTGCTGCTGGGAGTCGATGGTCATCCCAGAGGGGAAGTCGTAAGCCCACTTGTACTACTTCCAGTAAGCAATTGACTGTTCAACAGTCCTTTGCGAGGAAGATGAAATATCACAGCAGTCATCCTGCTGCAAAGCGGATAACTGAGGCCTTGACAACTATGTTGGTGTTAGACGTGCGTCCAGTATCCGCCGTTAGTTCACAGGGAACTAGACAATTTATTGAGGCAGTGTGCCCCCGTTACCAAATACCATCTAGGTTCCACTTCTCTAGGCAGGCGATACCGAGAATGTACACGGACGTCAGAAAAAGACTCACCAGTGTCCTAAAAAATGCAGTTGTACCCAATGTCCACTTAACCACGGACATGTGGACAAGTGGAGCAGGGCAGGGTCAGGACTATATGACTGTGACAGCCCACTGGGTAGATGTATGGACTCCCGCCGCAAGAACAGCAGCGGCGGCACCAGTAGCAGCATCTCGCAAACGCCAACTCTTTCCTAGGCAGGCTACGCTTTGTATCACCGGTTTCCAGAATACGCACACAGCTGAAAACCTCTTACGGCAACTGAGGAAGATCATCGCGGAATGGCTTACCCCAATTGGACTCTCCTGTGGATCTGTGGCATCGGACAACGCCAGCAATATTGTGTGTGCATTAAATATGGGCAAATTCCAGCACGTCCCATGTTTTGCACATACCTTGAATTTGGTGGTGCAGAATTATTTAAAAAACAACAGGGGCGTGCAAGAGATGCTGTCGGTGGCCAGAAAAATTGCGGGACACTTTCGGCGTACAGGCACCACGTACAGAAGACTGGAGCACCACCAAAAACTACTGAACCTGCCCTGCCATCATCTGAAGCAAGAAGTGGTAACGAGGTGGAATTCAACCCTCTATATAATTCAGAGGTTGGAGGAGCAGCAAAAGGCCATTCAAGCCTATACAATTGAGCACGATATAGGAGGTGGAATGCACCTGTCTCAAGCGCAGTGGAGAATGATTTCAACGTTGTGCAAGGTTCTGATGCCCTTTGAACTTGCCACACGTGAAGTCAGTTCAGACACTGCCAGCCTGAGTCAGGTCATTCCCCTCATCAGGCTTTTGCAGAAGAAGCTGGAGACATTGAAGGAGGAGCTAACACGGAGCGATTCCGCTAGGCATGTGGGACTTGTGGATGGAGCCCTTAATTTGCTTAACAAGGATTCACGGGTGGTCAATCTGTTGAAATCAGAGCACTACATTTTGGCCACCGTGCTCGATCCTAGATTTAAAGCCTACCTTGGATCTCTCTTTCCGGCAGACACAAGTCTGCTGGGGTTGAAAGACCTGCTGGTGAGAAAATTGTCAAGTCAAGCGGAACGCGACCTGTCAACATCTCCTCCTTCACATTCTCCCGCAACTGGGGGTGCGAGGAAAAGGCTCAGAATTCCGAGCCCACCCGCTGGCGGTGATGCAGGGCAGTCTGGAGCGACTGCTGATGCTGACATCTGGTCCGGACTGAAGGACCTGACAACGATTACGGACATGTCGTCTACTGTCACTGCATATGATTCTCTCACCATTGAAAGAATGGTGGAGGATTATATGAGTGACCGCATCCAAGTAGGCACGTCACACAGTCCATACTTATACTGGCAGGAAAAAGAGGCAATTTGGAGGCCATTGCACAAACTGGCTTTATTCTACCTAAGTTGCCCTCCCACAAGTGTGTACTCCGAAAGAGTGTTTAGTGCCGCCGCTCACATTGTCAGCAATCGGCGTACGAGGTTACATCCAGAAAATGTGGAGAAGATGATGTTCATTAAAATGAATTATAATCAATTCCTCCGCGGAGACATTGACCAGCAGCAATTGCCTCCACAAAGTACACAGGGAGCTGAGATGGTGGATTCCAGTGGGGACGAATTGATAATCTGTGAGGAGGGGGATGTACACGGTGATATATCGGAGGGTGATGATGAGGTGGACATCTTGCCTCTGTAGAGCCAGTTTGTGCAAGGAGAGATTAATTGCTTCTTTTTTGGGGGGGGGTCCAAACCAACCCGTCATATCAGTCACAGTCGTGTGGCAGACCCTGTCACTGAAATGATGGGTTGGTTAAAGTGTGCATGTCCTGTTTTGTTTATACAACATAAGGGTGGGTGGGAGGGCCCAAGGACAATTCCATCTTGCACCTCTTTTTTCTTTTATTTTTCTTTGCGTCATCATATCAGTCACAGTCGTGTGGCAGACCCTGTCACTGAAATGATGGGTTGGTTAAAGTGTGCATGTCCTGTTTTGTTTATACAACATAAGGGTGGGTGGGAGGGCCCAAGGACAATTCCATCTTGCACCTCTTTTTTCTTTTATTTTTCTTTGCGTCATGTGCTGTTTGGGGAGGGTTTTTTGGAAGGGACATCCTGCGTGACACTGCAGTGCCACTCCTAAATGGGCCCGGTGTTTGTGTCAGCCACTAGGGTCGCTAATCTTACTCACACAGTCAGCTACCTCATTGCGCCTCTTTTTTTCTTTGCGTCATGTGCTGATTGGGGAGGGTTTTTTGGAAGGGACATCCTGCGTGACACTGCAGTGCCACTCCTAAATGGGCCCGGTGTTTGTGTCGGCCACTAGGGTCGCTAATCTTACTCACACAGTCAGCTACCTCATTGCGCCTCTTTTTTTCTTTGCGTCATGTGCTGATTGGGGAGGGTTTTTTGGAAGGGACATCCTGCGTGACACTGCAGTGCCACTCCTAAATGGGCCCGGTGTTTGTGTCGGCCACTAGGGTCGCTAATCTTACTCACACAGTCAGCTACCTCATTGCGCCTCTTTTTTTCTTTGCGTCATGTGCTGATTGGGGAGGGTTTTTTGGAAGGGACATCCTGCGTGACACTGCAGTGCCACTCCTAAATGGGCCCGGTGTTTGTGTCGGCCACTAGGGTCGCTAATCTTACTCACACAGTCAGCTACCTCATTGCGCCTCTTTTTTTCTTTGCGTCATGTGCTGATTGGGGAGGGTTTTTTGGAAGGGACATCCTGCGTGACACTGCAGTGCCACTCCTAAATGGGCCCGGTGTTTGTGTCGGCCACTAGGGTCGCTTATCTTACTCACACAGTCAGCTACCTCATTGCGCCTCTTTTTTTCTTTGCGTCATGTGCTGATTGGGGAGGGTTTTTTGGAAGGGACATCCTGCGTGACACTGCAGTGCCACTCCTAGATGGGCCAGGTGTTTGTGTCGGCCACTAGTGTCGCTTAGCTTAGTCATCCAGCGACCTTGGTGCAAATTTTAGGACTAAAAATAATATTGTGAGGTATTCAGAATAGACTGAAAATGAGTGGAAATTATGGTTTTTGAGGTTAATAATAATATGGGATCAAAATGACCCCCAAATTCGATGATTTAAGCTGTTTTTTAGTGTTTTTTTAAAAAAACACCCGAATCCAAAACACACCCGAATCCGACAAAAAAAATTCGGTGAGGTTTTGCCAAAACGCGGTCGAACCCAAAACACGGCCGCGGAACCGAACCCAAAACCAAAACACAAAACCCGAAAAATTTCAGGCGCTCATCTCTAGTATCTACCCCTTGGCCAGGATGGCACTTGCCAGGGGCACCATCCAGCTGTGCCAACCGTGGCTAAGGGATAGAGTTCTGCAGTCTCAAAAGGGCGCTATGGCAATCAGCGTGGGACTGACCAATTAGACGGTGAGGGAAGGATACTGAAATTGTCCCAACCCTGTTACAGTTTGAAACGCCCCTCAACTGCTGTCCACTGCTTCACTCCTAGCTCTGCCCCTTTGAAATTATTAATCCCTACCCCCCGGTAGGCGGAGTTCTCCAGGCCCATACTCAGGAGTCACCACTGCTGTACATTATGTGCCGGTTGTAGAGGCAGAGCGGGGAACATCAGAGAACGCCACAAATTACACAGTGGGCAAGGAGATGGCTGGAGACAGCTGCACAGCCATGCCTTGCAAGTTCGAGAGAGCTGTTGAATTTCAGCACTTCAAGTCAGAGCCTGCCCCCTGCTGCCCAAGCAGTCCGTGACAGTTAGTGTCGAGGAGGGGGGGATTTGTGCATGTGTGCTATCAGTGTGTGTGTGGGGGGGGTGGGGGGGTGGAGGATGTGTGTGACTGTGAGGGAGCTGTCAGTGTCAGTGGGGAGAGGAGCAGGAGGGAGTTGTCAGTGTGTGGAAGTGATGAGAGTTGTCAGTACTGGGGAAATGTGTGTGTGTGTGTACTAGATTTAGGAGTTTGTGTTTGTGAGAGGTTTCAGTTGGGGAATTAGAGTTCATACAGTAATTAAATGTTTTCATATTGAGAACTACATCTCTCAGCATATACAGTGTGCTGGGGATGCTAACAAGCTTTATTTAAAAGTTTAAAAAACATTGCTTTTATGACTGCAATGGTTAAAAAGGGAGAGCTATAAATCAATTTATCAGTGAATGATCGCAGTTTGAGCTGTTACATTTTACTGAACCACCTATCCCTCCACACTCACTACCTGTCCTCAGGATACATTTACCATCCCGGCAGACGGTATACCGGCGGTCATTTGACCGATGTTGGAATCCTGACACCACTTGGGAGACTGGTGCCGGCACACAGACAGCCAACATCCCGAAGGCGAGTATTGGAGGGAGGGTTAGGACCGGGGGAGCGGGTGTTAGGGAAGGCACTAGGAGGGGGGGGGGGGGGGTTAGTCCTAGCTGCCACCCCCTGAGGGTTAGCCCTATCCGCCACCCCCCCAGAGGATTAGGATTAGGTATCATGTGACTGCTGGAATCCCGAGCGCCGGATGCCATACCCAACCCCCTTTACTTTTTCAGGCATTTCTATCTCTCCTCTGTCTATGGTGTTCCGATTGCCCACTTTCCCTTGTGCTTTTCTCTCTCTCTCTCTCTCTCTCTCTCTCCTTTGTTTAGAGCATCAGTTTCTGTAGTCTACTTTATCCTTATTTTTTCCAGTGTTTCACTATCTCTCTGATGTAATGAGGATGTATGGTCTAGAGGGATCAGTAATGCATTGTACTGTATAGAGGCGTCAGGGATGTAGCGTAGGGTATAGAGGCGTCAGGGATGTAGCGTAGGTTATAGAGGCATCAGGAATGTAGCGTAGGGAATAGAGGCATCAGGGATGTAGCATAGGGTATAGAGGCGTCAGGGATGTAGCATAGGGAATAGAGGCGTCAGGGATGTAGCATAGGGAATAGAGGCGTCAGGGATGTAGCGTAGGGAATAGAGGCGTCAGGGATTTAGCTTAGGGAATATAGGCATCAGGGATGTACTAGCAGGTATATAGAGGTCAGTGTACTGTATAGAGGGGTCAGTAATGCAGTGATGGTTATAGAAAGGTCAGTGATGTAGTGTAGGGTATAGAGGGGTCAGTTATGTAGTGTGGGGTAAAGAGGGGTCAGTAAAGATACTAAGCTGAAGTACTTAGAACAGTTCTTGAATTAAGACACAACCTGCAAGAAAAAGTATGCAATATGGGTGAAAAGGCAAATGTCAGAGGTCTGATACAAGTGACCAGCTCCACACCTTGCACCACATAGCGTTATGTTAAACTGGGATATGTTCTTTTTTGGTGTGTGTGTGTGTGTGTGGGGGGGTGCCAAAGGAAATTTTTGCCATTGGCTCCTTTGGTCTAGAACCAGCCCTGATCACAAAATATTTTTGTCTGAGCAGACTGGACACTGATCAGCGTTGGCTCATTCTCAGCCCCCCGCCCAGCCTCTGCTGCCAACAGACTGCTATTAGCTAGTTAACCTTCTGCCTTCCCTATCTATGACACAGACTGCTGCTAATGCTACCAGACTGTTCCCAGTGGCTTCACACCAACAGTGAATCCCAGCCGATGATGTAGGGCAGCGTGTGGGGGAGGGGGTCAGTTGCTGTGGCTCCAACATGGTAACCGCCGCTTTATCGAAAGGGGGGGCGCCAGTCCCTTACTTTGCCAGGGGCGCTTGGACCCCTAGCTACACCTCTGTTGACCCTAAACGATACCCCTAAACTAACCATAATTCCTGCAGTAAAAATCCATGTTTCTATGTATATAGGGGGTCATTCCGAGTTGATCGCATGCTGCCGTTGTTCGCTGCGTAGCAATCAGTTGAAAAAAAATGGCTAATCTGTGCATGCGCATGCTCCGTAATGTGCATGCGCATCGTACGGGTACAAAGTCCATTGTGGTTTTGCACTAGTTCTAGCGATTATTCCAATCACAGAACAGGCCACAAGGAGATTGACAGAAAGAGGGCGTTTCTGGGTGTCAACTGACCGTTTTCAGGGAGTGCTTGGAAAAATGCAGGCGTGGCAGAAGAAATGCAGACGTGGCTGGGCATTCGCTGGATGGGTGTGTGACATCAAAAGCCGTCCCTCGGTTGTTAGAATCAACGCACACGAAGTGTAACTACAGTGCTGGTCTTATTTTGAAACGATTTTGCAGGCGCTCTGCTGCTCAAGTGTTCGCACTTCTCCAAAGTGAATATACACTCTCCAGTGGGCAGCGACAATGCGTTTGCATGGCTGCTAAAAACTGCTAGCGAGCAATCAACTCAGAATGACCCCCATAGTGTATTGCAAGAAAATATCTGTAAATCCAATGGTACCGTAAGTGCGGTATATACTCGCACTTCTTTGCGGGGTGAGAACATCTCCCCTAAGTGAAGTCAGCCCTATGAATAGAGTTTGTGTGATCCCTGTGCAGCAGTCACAGAAAGGGTTCATCTCTGCAGTTTGTCACTCAAATTACATTGCTGCATTTTTTCTAGAAGTGGATCTGAGAGCTGTTACCCGCAGACCAGCTACAATAATTATCCTGGGTACTCACTAGACCAGTGGTTCTCAAACTGCACCCTGGGGTGCCTCAGGACACTTGCAGGGGTGCCTTGGATTGGTGGTCCAGGACCAATTCAAAATATTTATAGTTAGTGTTATAGGCAAAACCAGTGCTGTTGGCTGGCAATCATAACATATGTGCACAAGCAGAAGCAAATCCTGTCCCCTACCAAAGGGCCAGTGCTAGGGTGTTTGGCGCCTCCCTGCAAACTATTAATTTGGGCCCTCCAATACTTAATAAAGGGACAGTGCGCTCCTTAAAAAAAGAAGGTGTGGTATCACAAGGAAGGGGCATGGCCACACAATAGCACCCCAAATCAAAATACGCCACACAGTAGCACTATCTTATTGTCATTACACCGCATGTAATAATAATAATAATAATACCCACAGTCGCAGTGCCCTTTATACACATAACCACCATATCAGTGCAGCTTACACACATAATGCCAACAGTAGCAGTGCCCCTTCTACACATGCCCACGGTGGCAATCCTTTACGTGGCAAATATCAACCTGGTTTTGCCATGTAAAGGATTGCCACTTTAAAAACAAACAATCAAACAAAAACAAAAAAAACAACAGGAAAAAACACAAAATCTCTCACTTTCTGATTCTCACACCCTATTACATTCCTCCCTATACTAAATGTTTCTATTACTGTATGTTCCCTCTTCCCTTCTCCAAACTATACACATCAAAATTTTTTAGTATTTCCAGGTAAGTTTTGTGATGTAGGCCATGCACAATTTTAGTTGCCCTAATGTATTTACAGCCTTCTGGAGATATGGCTTCTGGAACTGAACACAGGATTCTAAATGTGGCTGTACCAAGGACCTATACAGTGGCATTACAGGTTGAGTATCCCTTATCCAAAATGCTTGGGACCAGAGGAATTTTGGATATCGGATTTTTCTGTATTTTGGAATAATTGCATACCATAACGAGATATTATGGTGATGGGACCTAAATCTAAGCACAGAAGGCATTTATGTTTCATATACACCTTATACACACAGCCTGAAGGTCATTTTAGCCAATATTTTTATAACTTTGTGCATTAAACAAAGTGTGTGTACATTCACAGAATTCATTTATGTTTCATATACACCTTATACACACAGTCTGAAGTTCATTTAATACAATATTTTTAATAACTTTGAGTATTAAACAAAGTTTGTGTACACTGAGCCATCAAAACACAAAGGTTTCACTATCTCAGTCTCACTCAAAAAAGTCCGTATTTCGGAATATTCCGTATTTCGGAATATTTGGATATGGGATACTCAACCTGTATTACTTTTTTCTGCTACTGGTTCTTTAACCTATGCAAACAAGCATCTGACTTGCCTTTCCTATTGCTTTGTTACATTGCTTACCTGAAATAGTAATACTTAGATAGCTTTCCTCTTGCCATTATAATGCCCTTAATATTATAGTTAGCCTTTGCATTTTTGAGACGTGTATGATTTTGCATTTTTTGGCATTAAATGTTGCCATGTTCTTGACCATTCCTCTAGTCCAGGGGCGGAACTGCCAGAGACAACGGAGTCAGTTGCCGCCGGGCTCCAGCCCTAAAGGGGCTTCCTCCATTGCCCCCCGGCTGTTACGTGCCCTTCCTACTAAATAGACAAAGGCGCTACCAGCAGGGTCTCGCAGTTTGTACATTCCATGCCGTAACACCCTTCTTTCCACCTTCACAATGAAGCTATTGGTACTTTGCAAAAAAAAAAAATTATTAGCATTGCAACTCAGCAGATCAATGCAGTGTGCAGCCACACACTCCATATATCTGCTCAGCCACAAAGCTGATTATTTCTTCACAAAGTACAAGGTGAGCTCCAAATAGAATTCTCTAGCTTAGATTATACCTTTCTATGCAAGGGTAAATAGCTCAATTGTTTGACTGCAATGCCACAGGAAATGGTTTGGATCCAAGACAGTGTGACTGAATAATAAAGAAACCTTAAGATGAGTTCATGAATGTTGTATAAGTATTAGTGAGAGAAGGGGTCAGGAGCATGCTAGGCTGCAAAAAATAAGGTAGGCTGCAAGTGAAAGTAATGATCTCCTATATATTTTCCCAGATCTGTCACTCTGTGTGGCTAACTCTGGGGGAAGTCACAGCAATGGGCGGAGACGGCAACTGCAGGACGATACACCAGTGCCAGCAGCAGACCGTAACAAAGTGACAGATCAGGGAAAATATATAGGAGGTAGGGAGGTGGCCATGGTACATGGCTGGCCAAGGGACACTAGCTCATGTACCCCTTTACCACTGAGGCTGGCCACCAATGATGGACCTGTCACCAGTGCACATGCAATAACCTCTTCTGCTGCCCTCTTTGCAACTCAGAATGCCCAGTGCTCCCCTTCGCTAACAGTCCACAAAGTTTCCCCATCTCACGATCTGCCTCCTCACCCCCACTTTCATCTCTACAGCACACGCGCATATCATACAAGATCCCATCATGCGTACGTAGGTCTGAAATGCAAGAGGGAGGTTGGGGGGAGATTGGCATGCGCCAGCAACACCACACAGCTCACTGTGACCACAGTGGAGAGGCGCTGCAACAGGACAATACACCAACCTCGGAGCAAGGAACTGCGTCGGTCAGGAGGAGAACTATTTCAATAGCATAAAAAGGTTAATGCGTCCCACCCTATGGACACCAGACTCATCAAGTCACTGTTGCCAGAGTCTCATACAATGACTCTGAACCTCTAAGCACACTATTTGACTGTCCACACCCTGCTGTGCCTATTACCCATCTCCTCCACCACCCTCAACACTGACCCACACATCATTCACCCACAAAGATACAATAAAGGTAGTTTGGATAAATTAGCTAAATGAAATGGATTTAACCAATTTATCTAAATGACCATTTTTGGATGTTTTCCAGTGTTTGTGAGCAAATGGTCAATTGTCATTTGCTGCCACATATTAGCATAATTTTGTTTCAACTAGAAAAAAAAATTGGACAGATAATCTAAGTGTGGATCCAGTTTAAAGGTCCGTATTCACGGCCCGATTTTGGGGAGAGATGTGTGCTGAGCGAACTGCTCAGCACACATCTCTCCCCCCGCTCAGCACAGCGTGATGTGTGCTGAGCGTACAGTGGGTGGGGGGGGGCGCTCATTTCACCCCCTGTGTAGGGCATTCTGTGTGTATCCAGCTTAACAGGTGTGAGCATCATACAACTACTGACTTGCGAGTAACTATACAGCAGCTCCATACCTTGTGACTTGAAGAAACACCAGTTAACCCCGGGAATGCTGCAGTCAAAGCAACAATTCCTCTTCTTACATTCCGCTGCACTTATTGTGGGGTAGCCGCAATCCCTTCTGCTGTACGGTTCCACATTACATTGTTTCTTGTCACTTCCTGTTGATGCAGTAAGGAAACATCCAGGAATTACAGCAGCTTAGTTTTTTTTTTTTTTTTACTGGGGCAATTTAGCTAGATCACAGGGCAATTTAGCTCCTTTGGTCCTTTTTTAGGACCAGTTAATCAGACAGTTGAGCAAACTGAAAAACAGCTAACAGGAAATTTCCACTTAAATGGTATTTTCTAATCTTATCTGACCATGACTAAGAATAAAGGATACACAAGATAAACTCTTAGAGCCATGGACCTTATCCATGTTTAAGCTCCATCAAATCTGTAATCAATAGCACTACATGCTCCCACTTTACCACTGTACTATATACTCTACCTGTGTTTTTAAGGTAAAAACACCATTTAACCCCAGTGACACTTGAATTAAAGCAGCAGCCTCTGGAATAGCATTCCTTAGCATTAATCCCAGGAAATCTGCAAACTTCACGCTCTTTGATAGCCATGCTACATTGCTGTTTACTTGGATGGAGCAGAGAGCACAACATCAGGACATAGGAAATATTACAATGCATGATAAGAAAGGTGTGAGCTCTACAGCAAGGCCTCTAACCCTTTGCCAGTGCCAAATACATAGGGCTTAACTCAGATCTGATCACAGCAGCAAATTTATTAGCTAAAACCATGTACACTGCAGGGGGGGGGGTGTATAATATGTGCAGAGAGAGTTGGATTTTGGTGCGGTGTGTTCAAACTGAAATCTAAATTGCAGTGTAAAAACAAAACAGCCAGTATTTACCCTGCACACAAACAATATAACCCACCTAAATCTCTCTGCAATTGTTATATCTGCCCCCCCCCCCCCCCCCCCCATCCCTGCAGTGCACATGGTTTTGCCCACTAGCTAACAAATTTGCTGCATCTGGGAATTACAGCAGCTTAATATTTCTTTTTACAGAAGGTTCAGCAAATTAAATTATTTAGTGAAATACTGTAATCATAACAGTTACAGGGATATTGTAGGTAGATTTATTGTCAGTGGATAAATGTAAAAATTAAACCCTTAGGCATAGTTCCAAAATGCTGTCATTGCAATCCAGATTTTAAGGATATCATGCTTGAGCACAGGTGACTTAATTAGAACTTCGGTCAATGTGAATTAACCATTGGACTCAACCATGGTTATCCTTAAAACCCAGGGGTCTATTTAAGATCGATCTTAATCGATGTTGGGCTTCCAGGTTGAAAAAAACACACACATTTACTAACATTTTAAAATTTATATAAAAAAATCATCTGTTCGTAAATGCAGTGCACATGGGCCCTCATTCCGAGTTGATCGCTCGGTAATTTTCTTCGCATCGCAGTGAAATTCCGCTTAGTACGCATGCGCAATATTCGCACTGCGACTGCGCCAAGTAATTTTACAATGAAGATAGTATTTTTACTCACGGCTTTTTCTTCGCTCTGGCGAACGTAGTGTGATTGACAGGAAATGGGTGTTACTGGGCGGAAACACAGCGTTTTCGGGGCGTGTGGATAAAAACGCTACCGTTTCCGGAAAAAACGCAGGAGTGGCCGGAGAAACGGGGGAGTGTCTGGGCGAACACTGGGTGTGTTTATGACGTCAAACCAGGAACGACAAGCACTGAACTGAACGCAGATGCCGAGTAAGTCTGAAGCTACTCTGAAACTGCTAAGTAGTTTGTAATCGCAATATTGCGAATACATCGGTCGCAATTTTAAGAAGCTAAGATACACTCCCAGTAGGCGTAGGCTTAGCGTGAGCAACTCTGCTAAATTCGCCTTGCGAGCGATCAACTCGGAATGAGGGCCATGGTTTTGCCCAACTGCTAACAAAAATCCTGCTGCGATCAACTCAGAATTACCCCCCATGGCCCTCATTCCGAGTTGTTCGCTCGCAAGCTGCTTTTAGCAGCATTGCACACGCTAAGCTGCCGCCTACTGGGAGTGAATCTTAGCATCTTAAAATTGCGAACGAAAGATTTGCAATATTGCGATAAGACATCTCTGTGCAGTTTCTGAGTAGCTCGAGACTTACTCTGCCAGTGCGATCAGTTCAGTGCTTGTCGTTCCTGGTTTGACGTCACAAACACACCCAGCATTCGCCCAGACACTCCTCCGTTTCTCCAGCCACTCCCGCGTTTTTCCCAGAAACGGTAGCATTTTTTCCCACACGCCCCTAAAGCGGCCTGTTTCCGCCCAGAAACACCCACTTCCTGTCAATCACATTACGATCACCAGAACGATGAAAAAACCGTGAGTAATATTCCTAACTGCATAGCAAATTTACTTGGCGCAGTCGCAGTGTGAACATTGCGCATGCGCATTAAGCGGAAAATCGCTGCGATGCGAAGAAAATTACAGAGCGAACAACTCGGAATGACCACCTATGTGCACTGCAGGGAAGGCAGATTTAACATGTGCAGAGAGAGTTAGATTTGGGTGTGGTGTGTTCAATCTGCAATCTAATTTGCAGTGTAAAAATAAAGCAGTCAGTATTTACCCTGCACAGAAACAAAATAACTCACCCAAATCTAACTCTTTCTGCACATGTTATATCTGCCTCCCCTGCAGTACACATGGTTTTGCCCAACTGCTAACAAAATTCCTGCTGCGATCATCTTGGAATTACCCCCATCGATTGATGTTTTCACACTGCTCGTGTATATAAGACATAGGGCCTAATTCAGTTTGGATCGTAATACGCGTTCCAACCGCAAAAACTATGAAGAGGATGGGGGCATATATGCAGGGTCCATCCTGTGCGTGTGCCTACATTTTCTCCGGGTGCCCCGCAGAAAATGCGAATGCCTCTGCCTGTCAATCAGTAGAGGGCGTACCTTCGCAGGTATATCGCGATCATGAGCCATGTCTCCCATTTTTGTCATTATAGGTGCTCTGTGAGCTGCTGGCCATGCCCCAGTCCCTCTGTCTCCCGTGAATAGACATTGAGGCTTATTCAGACCAGATCGCTTCAATTTATTTTCACCCAGCGGGCAATCTGGTCTGCACTGCACATGCGTATGCGCCACAATGCGTAAGTGCGACGGTCCGGAGATCACAAGAAGATTGACAAGAAGAGGGTGTTTGTGTGGGTGGCAACTGAATGTTTCTAGGGAGTGTCCGGAAAAACACTGGAGGGACCCGGCGTTTTGTGGGAGGATTTGTGACGTCACATCAATGGCTGAGTAAGTGCTGAGCTGTGCAGCTCTTGTGCACATGTGATCACACACCTGCACAGCAAATTTTCCCTTCCGCTGTAGGCGGCAACTACCTGATTACAGGGATGCAAAAAACACACCCTAGCGATCAGGTCTGAATTACCCACAATGTGCATATTTGCAGAGCAACAAGCTACAGGGAGCCTTCCACCCCCCCCCCCCCCTTCCCCATGGGAAGGGGGGGGGTTGTTTGGGTTAGCTGGACATTCCCCAAAAAAGTGACTGTCCTGCAAAAATTGGGATAGTTGGGAGGTATGTTCAAATACATTTAATGTTTTGCATGCAGGGTAAATACTGGCTTCTTTGACATTTAGCCACAAATGCTGCACAGCTGAATTACAGTATTACACTGCAATTAACAGTTATGCTAGGACATTCCCCCTCCCAAATCTACCTCTCTCTGCATGTTACATCTGTCCCACAGTGGCGTGCGGTGAGGTCAGTGGCTAGTGAGGCACTACAGCCATAATGTCCGCCGAATCCTGCCGATGACCCTTAGCCAATGCCCGCTACTGCCTCTGAGCCGATACCCGCTGCCACCGCCAATGGCTTACAAACTCGCCCACAATCAACTGACCCAGCCCTCCACCACTAATTTCTATCTCAGTCCGATGCCGCCAATGCCCGCTGCCTGCCTGCTCATTGTTCTCGTTATATATTATAAATTTTTAAAGAAAAAAAAATGAGTGTTTGGGACTGGGAAGGGTGAGGGAGGAGGACATGAATGCAATTTTGTTGTCCAGGGCTTCCATTAACTTAAAGGAGAAGGGTCTGAATGGGTTAAAAAAAATGCGTGAGGTCCCCCCTCCTTAGTATAACCAGCCTCGGGCTCTTTGAGCCGGTCCTGGTTATTTAAATACTGGGGGGAAAATTGGACAGGGGTTCCCCATATTTAGACAACTAGCACCGGGCTCTTAGACCGGTCCAGGTTCCAAAAATACGTGGGACAATAGATGTAGGGGTCCCCCATATTTTTAAAACCAGCACCGGGCTCCACTAGCCAGAGAGATAATGCCACAGCCGGGGGACACTTTTATGTAGGTCCCTGCGGCCCTGGCATTACCCCTCCAACTAGTCACCCCTGGTCGGGGTTCCCTGGAGGAGTGGGGACCCCTTAAATCAAGAGGTTCATCCCCTCGAGGCACCCAAGGGCCAGGGGTGAAGCCCGAGGCTGTCCCCAGCACCCCTGGGTGGTGGGTGCCGGGCTGATAGCCATGTGTGTAAAAAAAGAATATTGTTTTTTCGTTGTGGAACTACAAGGCCCAGCAAGCCTCCCCCGCTTGCTGGTACTTGGAGAACCTCAAGTACCAGCAGGCGGGGAAATAACGGGCTTGCTGGTACCTGTAGTTCTACAACAACAAAAAATACCCAAATAAAAACACAAACACACACAGCGTGACAGTAAAATTATTGAGACAGGCTGTAGCATGTGGGTGCATGTAACCCTATAAAAGTGATGGATTGGGTGACTATTACAATACCCACTGTTGCTGTCTGAAAAATGATGGATTTATAGATTGCTCTGCCGAGACATGTTTTTTTCTAAAATGCACCACAGGTATGGATGGATAGTATACTTGACGACATAGAGGTAGGTAGAGCAGTGGCCTACTGTACCGTACTGCTATATACTATATTATTTATTATTATTATTATCCTTTATTTATATGGCGCCACAAGGGTTCCGCAGTGCCCAATTACAGAGTACATAAATAATCAAACAGGAAAACAGCAACTTACAGTTGACGACAATATAGGACAAGTACAGGGTAAATAAACATAGCTACATCAGCAGATGACACTGGAATAAGTATCAGGTGGCAGAAGACTGCTGGATTTGGTGCAGCTGAAGATTATTAAAGTAAGAAAAGAGTAAGCACATGAGGGAAGAGGGCCCTGCTCGTGAGAGCTTACATTCTAAAAGGGAGGGGTAGACAGACAGGGGTGAGACAGATGGGGTACATAGAGAGCATGGAACAGAGGTTTAGGATGAGATTTGGCTGGGTTTGGTGAAGAAGTGGGTCTTGAGAGCCCGTTTGAAGTTTTGTAGAGAGGTGGAGAGTCTGAGGGGGAGAGGTAGGGAATTCCAGAGAAGTGGTGCAGCACGTGAAAAATCTTGGAGGTAGGAGTGGGAGGAAGTAATCCGTAGGCAGGAGAGTCGGTGTGCATTAGCAGAGCGAAGAGGACGGGTGGGAGTGTAAAGCGAGATAAGATCAGAGATGTAGATGGGAGAGGAGTGGGTGAGGGCTTTGTAAGCAAGTGTGAGAAGCTTGAAATGGATTCTGAAAGGGAAGGGGAGCCAGTGAAGGACTAGTAAGAGAGGAGAGGTGGACGTAGTGCGTTTGGTGAGGAAAATGAGCCGGGCAGCAGCATTGAGGATAGATTGGAGTGGAGAGAGGTATTTGTCAGGAATGCCAGTCAGGAAGAGATTACAGCAGTCCAGTCTGGAGATGACCAGTGAGTGGATAAGAGTCTTAGTAGCATCCTGGGTCAGAAAGGGTCTGATCCTGGAAATATTTTTTAGATGAAAACGGCAGGTTTGTGAGAGGTGCTGAATGTGTGGTTTGAAGGAGAGGGAGGAGTCAAGGATTACTCCAAGACAGCGCGCTTGGGGGGTAGAGGAGATAGTAGTGCGATTGTAGGAGGTGAGATTATGCGGGAGGGAGGGAAGATGATCAGCTCGGTCTTAGACATGTTAAGTTTAAGAAAGCGCTGGGACATCCAGGAAGAGATAGCAGAGAGACAGTTGGAGATACGAGTGAGGAGAGTAGGGGAGAGGTCTGGAGAGGAAAGATAGATTTGAGTGTCATCAGCATAGATATGATATTGGAAACCAAAAGAACTAATGAGCTTACCTAGTGAGGACGTATAGAGAGAGAAGAGAAGAGGACCAAGGACAGAACCTTGGGGTACCCCTACAGTTAGTGGAAGTGAGGGGGAGGTGGAGTCATGAGAGGAGACAGAGAATGAACGGTCAGAAAGGTAGGACGACAACCAAGAGAGGGCAGTGTTACGCAGACCAATGGAGTGAAGGATTTGCAGTAGGAGAGGATGGTCCACGGTGTCAAAAGCAGCAGAGAGATCAAGTAGAATAAGTAGAGAGTAGTGTCCCTTAGATTTAGCAGCATGGAGGTCATTGCATACTTTTGTAAGGGCAGTTTCAGTGGAGTGGAGAGGACGGAAGCCAGACTGGAATGGGTCAAGCAGTGAGTGTGAGGAAAGAAAGGAAGTAAGGCGGTTGTAGACAATACGCTTAAGGAGTTTGGAGGCAAAAGGGAGGAGAGAGATGGGTCGGTAGTTGGAGAGAGTGTTTGGATCAAGGGTAGGTTTTTTAAGAATAGGAGAGATGAGAGCGTGCTTGAAGGCAGAGGGGACAGTGCCTGATGAGAGGGAGAGATTGAGAAGGTGGGAAAGATGGGAACAAGCAGAAGAAGAGAGGTGGCAAAGGAGGCGGGAGGGGATAGGGTCAAGTGGGGAGGTGGTGAGGGGACAGGAACAAATGAGGGCCATGACTTCCTCTCCAGATGCATGGGAGAAAGATGACAGAGTTGGTACGAGGGATGGGGAGGGTTGGTAAGGGATGGGAGAAGGCTGGTTACTGATAGTCTGGTGTGATGTGATGTCCTGACGTATGGAGTCAATTTTGGATGTGAAGTAAGTGGCAAAGTCAAGAGCAGAGAGTGAGGAAGGGAGACGAGGTGGAGGTGGGCAGAGGAGTGAGTTGAGAGTGGCAAAGAGGCGCCGGGGGTTGGAAGACTGGGAGGAGATGAGGTTCTTGAAGTATGACTGTTTAGCAAGAGAAAGGGCAGCACTGAAGGATGAGAGCATAAGTTTGAAATGGAGGAAGTCTGCCTTAGAGCGTGATTTCCTCCAGTGTCGCTCAGCAGTACATGAGCATTTTTGCAGATATCTGGTGCATTTGGTGTGCCAGGGTTGAGGTGTTAATTTGCAAGGGTGAATAGTGGTTGGTGGAGCAACAGAGTCAAGAGCAGAAGTAAGGGAAGCATTGTATGTGGAAGTGGCTTGTTCAGGGCATGAGAGAGAGAGAATAGGAGAGAGAAGTGAGTCAAACAGGGAGGAAAGGAATGTGGTGTCAATAGCTTCAATGTTACGCTTAGTGATGGTAGCCTTAGGAGGTAGAGATGGGGAAGTCGAGAGAGATAGGTTGAAGGAGAGCAGGTGGTGGTCAGAGAGGGGAAATGGGGAGTTGGAAAAATCAGAAATATCACAGCGGTGAGTGAAGACCAGATCCAGTGAGCTCCCATTCACATGGGAGGGTGAGGAGGTCCACTGGGAGAGACCAAGTGAAGAGGTGAGGTTAAGGAGTTTAGAGGCAGGGGATTGTGTGGGGATGTCAATAGGGATGTTGAAGTCGCCTAGGATAATGGTGGGAATGTCAGAAGAGAGGAAGCCAGGAAGCAAAGTTGTCGATGAATTTGGAAGCAGTGCCAGGGGGGGGGTAAATGACAGCTACTCTAAGATGGACTGGTTGGAAGAGGCATATGGCGTGGTCCTCAAATGTAGAGAATATAAGGGATGGTTCTGGTGGTATGAGTTGGTAGGAGTAACTAGAAGGTAAAAGGACCCCAACACCACCCCCATGGCGACCCCCAGGTCGGGGTGTGTGTGTGAATGTAAGGCCCCCAGCAGAGAGAGCAGCAGCAGAAGTAGTGTCAGAGGGCGTAATCCAAGTTTCAGTAATGGCTAGTAGGTGTAGGGAGTTGGAAATGAAAAGCTCATGAGTGGGGACCAGTTTGTTACAAACAGATCTGTCATTCCAGAGGGCACAGGATAGGGGGTATGAGTTTGTGGGAGAGATGTGAATTAGATTTTCAGGGTTGCTGTAGCGATGAGGTGGGATTAACTTTGAGGGCAGGGATGATGAGAGAGTAGTGATGGTACGGGTGCCTGAGCTAGGAGGGGAAACTGCAGGAGGTGGGCAGGGAGGGAGGTCAGTGTGATGTGGATGGGGGTGTGGGGAGGTGACAGGGAAGGGAGAGAGGGAGCAGGGCTGAGTTGTGGGGTAGCAGGACCATGGGGCAGAGGTGAATGAAAGTGGGGTAACAGGAAAGGTGGGGGAAGGAAACAGAGGGATGGAGGGGAGACAGAGGAGGGGAGAGAGGAGGAGGTGGAGGAGACTAGTGGGGAAGGATAAAGATACATTATTAGGTAGACACTGAGTGATGTGGGGAGTATAAGAAAACCTTGACATAGTGTTAAGTAGGTAAATAGGTTGAAGTAGTGGAAGTAGGAGAGGAGACTGTAAGGCAATCCGAGCAGAAGAATTGCAGAAATGCAGGTGAGAAAAGCAGTGTAGGCTCAAGGGGTGTAGATTTAGTATGAAATGAGTCAAAAGCGTAGATAAAGTGGGTGCAGAAATGTATTTGGAGTGTAACAAATGAAAGGATTGTGAGAGGTTTAAGAAGCAATGGTAATTATGTTAGATGTTTTAAGTGTTTGCAGGTAAAATTGCATTGGTGCAGCTGTGCTTAAAAAACAAAATTACAATAATACAGATACAGGCATTTGTAGGTGAAATGGATGGTTCATGAAATGTCCAAGTAAGGTGGTAGTTCTGTGCTATGTAATCAGATGCAACAATCAGGAGGTGAGTGATCTGAGGAGTAAGTGACTCACATTTGTTATTAGTTCTTCAGTTTTCTTTGTTTTGTTAGATTGGTGTGCTTCTGTTTTCCTTCTTTTTCACTTCGATTGAACGCTGATTGAACACTGCTGTTATGTGTCAATTTTATCACGCTTTGATAAAAATGCACGCTTAGATCAATAAATGCACAGCCAAATGGCTTTGCACAGCCTACACCATTGGACTTAAGTAGAAGACTATTACAAGTGAAACCAATAATTGAAATCTGTAACCACACCCCACCCCCTCAAATGCCAGGCAATAAATTACCTTAAAAACAACAACCAGGCATTCCACAAAGATTAAACTGGGTCTATATCATTCAAAACTTTAAAAAAGTACTTCAAAATCACATACTATGCAATAATGTTTCAATTTGCATTACCCAGCAGAATTAGCTTTGCATATATAGATATAGTGCAGCAGAATATATTGGTGGCTGTAGTCAATTGTAATTACCTGGAGGTGACAAGAAGAGAAGAAACGTCAATTCACAATCGATATCAGCTGAAGATAAATTAATGCTGATTGAACACTGCTGTTATGTGTCAATTTTATCACGCTTTGATAAAAATGCATGCTTAGATCAATAAATGCACAGCCTACACCATTGGACTTAAGTAGAAGACTATTACAAGTGAAACCAATAATTGAAATCTGTAACCACACCCCACCCCCTCAAATGCCAGGCAATAAATTACCTTAAAAACAACAACCAGGCATTCCACAAATATTAAACTGGGTCTATATCATTCAAAACTTTAAAAAAGTACTTCAAAATCACATACTATGCAATAATGTTTCAATTTGCATTACCCAGCAGAATTAGCTTTGCATATATAGATATAGTGCAGCAGAATATATTGGTGGTTGTAGTCAATTGTAATTACCTGTAGGTGACAAGAAGAGAAGAAACGTCAATTCACAATTGATATCAGTTGAAGATAAATTAATGCTGATTGAACACTGCTGTTATGTGTCAATTTTATCACGCTTTGATAAAAATGCACGCTTAGATCAATAAATGCACAGCCAAACGGCTTTGCACAGCCTACACCATTGGACTTAAGTAGAAGATATTACAAGTGAAACCAATAATTGAAATCTGTAACCACACCCCACCCCCTCAAATGCCAGGCAATAAATTACCTTAAAAACAACAACCAGGCATTCCACAAAGATTAAACTGGGTCTATATCATTCAAAACTTTAAAAAAGTACTTCAAAATCACATACTATGCAATAATGTTTCAATTTGCATAACCCAGCAGAATTAGCTTTGCATATATAGATATAGTGCAGCAGAATATATTGGTGGTTGTAGTCAATTGTAATTAACTGTAGGTGACAAGAAGAGAAGAAACGTCAATTCACAATCGATATCAGCTGAAGATAAATTAACGCTGATTGAACGCTGCTGTTATGTGTCAATTTTATCACGCTTTGATAAAAATGCACGCTTGGATCAATAAATGCACAGCCAAACGGCTTTGCACAGCCTACACCATTGGACTTAAGTAGAAGACTATTACAAGTAAAACCAATAATTGAAATCTGTAACCAAACCTCCCCCACCTCAAATGCCAGGCAATAAATTACCTTAAAAACAACAACCAGGCATTCCACAAAGATTAAACTGGGTCTTTATCATTCAAAACTTTAAAAAAGTACTTAAAAATCACATACTATGCAATAATGTTTCAATTTGCATTACCCAGCAGAATTAGCTTTGCATATATAGATATAGTGCAGCAGAATATATTGGTGGTTGTAGTCAATTGTAATTACTCAGCAGAATTAGCTTTGCATATATAGATATAGTGCAGCAGAATATATTGGTGGTTGTAGTCAATTGTAATTACCCAGCATAATTAGCTTTGCAAATATAGATATAGTGCAGCAGAATATATTGGTGGTTGTAGTCAATTGTAATTACCCAGCAGAATTAGCTTTGCATATATATAGTGCAGCAGAATATATTGGTGGTTGTAGTAAATTGTAATTACCCAGCAGCAGCTCTACTGCACTCAACATCACCAGTGCTCACAATATATATAATGCTATATACTATGCCATAGTGGTGCTTACTATATAACACCTCCTACTGCGTTTCCCCTGGCAATGAGCATGACACCCAGAGAGTGAAACCCCTGGCAATGAGCATGACACCCAGCACGTGAAACTCTTGGCGTTGAGCAGTTTTTGTAAAAGTAATTAGAAGCTTTACTGTAGGGCATAGTGTATCACAGATATTGTGGTGTGTGACATAATATGTTCCAAAGGGCATTAATGTGTGGGGCTTAACATGGTGGAAATTACTGTACTTTTTTCCCTGTGGTGGCCGAGGTCTGTTGGTGCAGGGTCAAGAACTAGGGTGTAAGGTAGTCTTTGCCTGCAAGGCTACGCTCATTTTATGGAGACCATACCCATACATTTAAGTGTGGCATATACCTGCGCTTGCTCGCGGGGTGAGAACATCTCCCTAATTGAATTCAGCGATATGAATAGAGGTTGTGCAGCAGCCACAGAAAGGGTTAATCTCTGCAGCTTGTCACTAAATTACATTGTTGCAATTTTAGCTGGGAGCTGCAATAATTACTCTAATACATAACACAGCCAACACTTCTATATTCACACAATATACTGCATGGTGAATATAGAAGTGGTGCTTGCTAAACAGCACCTCCTACTGCATTCCACATCACCGCTGGTCACACTCATATCAGGCCCATAATGCTGTATACTATGCCATAGTGGTGCTTACTATATAACACCAGGTGCTGTGCAGTGGTCAAAACACACTAACTGGTCCCATGCTGTTGTTGAACTAAAGGCCTATACACACGATGAGATTCGGTCTATGCTAATAGGTTTAAAAAGGTTACATAAAAGCTACTTTATGTATTTATTCATTAAAGTTTTTAAGTTGTATTTTACAACCATACAATGATATGATATATAATGTATCGTATTATCATTACATAATGTTGATGGCATTGAATTGTCTCTGCCTTGACTAGTGGCAGCAGCTTCAGCACTAGGTGGAAGTGGATCTTGATCTTTCCCTATTTTACCCTCCACCTTTTTGTTCTCCATTTTTTAATGTGTGGAATTATATGCCAGTAATATATCTGGAATTAGACGGTGGTAATGTCTGGAATTAGATACCACTAGATAGATACCAGATATCACTGTGACTGGAATGATGACATATGCACAGTGACAGGATACTACCACAGCACCCTACAGCAGCCATATGCGGCACAAGACACTGGAGTATTAGTAATGTACTGTAGTATACTGAGCACCACAAGACAATGAGCAGTGATACGGAGCACTGATGAGATTACTAGAACTGACACTGAGCAGCCAGATGCAGCACTGGACTATTAGTAATGTTCTGTAGTATACTGAGCACCACAATGCAGCACAAGACAGTGAGCAGTGATACTGAGCACTGATGAGGATACTAGAACTGACACTGAGCAGCAAGATGCAGCACTGGACTATTAGTAATGTACTCTAGTATACTGAGCACCACATTGCAGCACAAGACAATGAGCAGTGATAATGAGCACTGATGAGGATACTACTGAGAACTGACACTGAGCAGGAGAGACACACTACAATTTCATCTTGCGCCTCTTTTTTTATTTATCTTTGCATCATGTGCTGTTTGGGGCTATTTTTTTAAGTGCCATCCTGTCTGACACTGCAGTGCCACTCCTAGATGGGCCAGGTGTTTGTGCTGCCCACTTGGGTCGCTTAGCTTAGTCATCCAGGGACCTTGGTGCAAATTTTAGGACTAAAAATAATATTGGGAGGTGTGAGGTGTTCAGAATAGACTGGAAAGGAGTAGAAATTATGGTTATTGAGCTTAATACTATAGGATCAAAATTACCCCCAAATTCTATGATTTTAGCTGTTTGAGGTTTTAAAAAAAAATCACCCGAATACAAAACCCGAAAGGGTGGTTTTGCCAAAACGCGTCCGTATCCAAAACACAACTGCGGATCCGAAACCAAAACCAAAACATGAAACACGAAAAATGCCCGCTGCACATCTCTAGTTAGGGGAGAAGCATGTAGCCTTGTAGACTATGCACAGCTATATCTAGAAAAATATACGATCTAATCTTTAACCAACCAATGCAAGAAAGTATTTAATGTGAAAATACGAAACACTAGACTAATTGGAGGTGCGCCCTAAAGCAAATTACAATGTTAGGATTAGGGGGTTCGGAAAGACCTCTAGTGTAAACACTACTATATACATTTTAAGATAGGAAGGTACAAATTACATATTCACATTGCATCTATGGGCTGGATTCAAATGTCCCTTTCCTCCCTCAATCGTGCCCGTCAGCAGCTATTCTAATGTTGCTGCCAACGGGTGCGACATGTTTATTTCAGCTCGCTACCCCCAGGGGAAACAAGCTGAAATGTGTGCAAAGAGACCCATTTGGGCAACCAAACGGTGTCTTTTCATGATCGCGCCCATTACTTTATTCAGGTTTAGGTGCTTTGTGCACCTAAACCAGAGTGTAATGGGCGCAATAATTGAGGGCATTTGAATTTCCCTTATATGTGTGTGTGTGTGTGTGTGATATACACACAGACACACATACTGTATTTCTTTATATAATGGACACCTCAGTTTCTATTCATTCATGTCCTGCCCCCTACTCTGTCAGACCCCTTCCCCTCTACTTTTCTGACCCCAAACGCCACTCATTCTTGTTGAGTGCTGGTGGGCCCATTCAGAATTTTGCTATGGGGCCCACAAAGGTCTAGTTACGCCACTGGGCAGGGTTGTAGAGGAGGCGGTGCAAGGCATCCTGGGAACAGTCAAAGCTTTAGCCTGTTGGTGCCTTGGATCAAGATCCAACTCTACACCCCGATGTTAGTGTAGTGCCTTTTGGGGTTAAGGTTTTACAGAAAGTTACAGGTTTTTTTAATTTAGTAAAATATGCCCCATTTTAAAGATAGGGCATTTACATTTGTTGCACCTGTGCAGTACATAGCAGCCTGCAGGGCATGTACAGTGGCTTCATTTGGGTGCACATACATTGCCGGCTCCTGGTCGCAAACTGAAATTATTGTGTGTAAGTGGAATTAGCGGTGTTTATGTCATACAGGGGGGTGGGGGAGGTTTGTGGTTGGTGGGGGGCACGCTGTGTGATTATTATCCTGCATCTATACATACATGCGCTAACACCTGGACATACACTGATGTACCCACACCTAATATCCATACATACACGCCCTGACACCTGGACATACACCAACATTCCCACACCTGCATCTATACATACACATGCTGACACCTGGACATACACCAACATACAAGCACCTGCATCTATATATACACGCGCTGACAAATGGACATACACCGACGTACCCACACTTGCATCTATACATACATGCACTGACATCTGGACATACAAGCACCTGCATCTATACATACACGCGCTGACACCTGAACCTACACTGACGTTCCCACACCTGCATCTATACATACACATTCTGACACCTGGACATACACAGACGTACCCACACCTGCATCTATACATACACGCGTTGACACCTGGACGTACACTGACGTACACACACCTACATCTATATATGCATGGATGCAAATGTGGGTACGTCTGTATACGTCCAGGTGTTAGCATGTGTATGTATAGATGTTAGGTGTGGGTACATCAGTGTATGTCCAGGTGTCAGCACATGTATGTATAGATTCACATGTGGGTAAGCCGGTGTACGTCCACGTGTCAGCATGTGTAGGTATAGATGCAGGTGTGGGTACGTTGGTGTACGTTTAGGGGTCAGCGTGTTTATCTATAGATGTTGGTGTGTGTATGTCAGTGTACGTACAGATATAGGTGTGTGTATGTATGTATGTATGTATGTATGTATGTATGTATATGTATAGAGGAAGGTGTGATACATACATATAACACATACATGATAGATACATACATATATCACACACACGATAGATAGATAGATAGATAGATAGATAGAACACATACATACAAGATAGATACATACATACATACATACATGATAGATACATATATATACACACACATACGATAGATAGATAGATGCTTACATATATATATATATATATATCACAAACATATATGATTCATACATATATCACACACACATACATGATACATACATGAGAAAGACCTGGGATGGTGATGAGGCCAGGGCCCCCTGCTGATGTTGCGTTGAGGAAGGCAGTGTTCCAGGGCGGATGCCAGTCGGGGAGAGCGCCGCGCAGCCCGGGAAAAATACTGCTGAGGAGCTACATCTGGAAGAGCCCCTGGGAGGGAGAGTGCCACATGCCCCATCCTGCGTGGCAGACTCTGCAGGCCTGCACATGGGAAGGGAGGTCTCTGGCCACACATACTCACCCTTCTGCTGAAGCCCCGCTGCTGTCCCCATCAGCGCTCTCCAGCGGGGAGCGGGGCCAGGATGAACCTCAACCTGTGAGAACTATCTTCATGATCAAGAGATCTCATATGCAAGATAAGTATGTGTTGGGATAGGGCTGGGGAGGGCGGCTGCTCGGGCACACCCCCGTCAAGTTAAGGAGATTTAACTGAGGAAGCACAAGGGAACTCTCGTCTGGGGACAACAACTGCAGGGAGACCACATCTTTTCAGATGAACATGGGAGGGCGGAAGGCTGCCTAATACTGAAGCACCCTCAGACATTAAACCATATGCAACAACTATTGCAAGCATTCCTGGGGGAAGGTCTGCAGCAGACGGATTTGCATACGGTGATGTCATCCAAGCAGTGGGCCAAAGTTGGCTGGAACCCTCATCTGTATATGAAAAGAGAAAAGGGGCGTGCAGGGCATGGCAGCCTTTTGCGGCGCTTGTATAACCCCAAGGTTGCATTAAACACCCCCACCCTCCTTCGGTGTGGGGCTCATGTTGGCCATGCCCAAGCCCCTGAAGCATTCAAGCTGATTTCTTGCAGCAGCTGGGCACTGTAACAGCTTCAGAGCTGCTCTACAAGACAAGTAAAAGGGTGTGGGCCCTGCAGCACCACCTGTAGTTTGCATACACACATATATAGGACAGCATCTCTTATATGCCCCAGGGTCAATAAAATAGTATCCTTGTCTAGGCTATCCATCCCCTCAGATAAGGTATTTGTCCATGCCGCTACAGCACTACACACCCAGGCCGACGCAATTGCCGGTCTGAGTAAGGTACCTGAATGTATATAAATGGACTTCAGGGTAATCTCCTGTTTGCGGTCAGCACACTCTTTGAAGGTAGCCGTATCCTGGGACGGGAGGGCTACCTTCTTGGATAAGCGTGTTAATGCTTTGTCCACCCTAGGGGAGCATTCCCATCGTAACCTATCCGTTGATGGGAAAGGATACGCCATAAGAATCCTTTTGGAAATCTGCAGTCTTTTATCTGGAGATTCCCAAGCTTTTTCACATAACTCGTTCAGCTCGTGTGAGGGGGGAAAGGTTACCTCAGGCTTCTTTCCCTTGTACATATGTACCCTCTTGTCAGCGACAGGGGGTTCCTCTGTGATGTGCAAAACATCTTTTATTGCCATAATCATAAATCGAATGGATTTTGCCAATTTTGGCTGTAACTTTGCATCATCGTAATCGACACTGGAGTCAGAATCCGTGTCGGTATCTGTGTCAACAATCTGGGATAGTGGGCGCTTATGAGACCCTGACAGTCCCTGCAACATAGGATCAGGCATGGGTTGAAACCCTGACTGTCCCAAAGCTTCTGCCTTGTCTAATCTTTTGTGCAATGAGTTTACACTAGCATTTAAAACATTCCACATATCCATCCAATCAGCTGTCGGCGGAGACACCACATTCATTTGCTCCCGCTCCTCTCTAATATAGCCTTCTTCCTCAGACATGTCGACACACGTGTACCGACACACTACACACACAGGGAATGCTTTTTCTGAAGACAGTTTCCCCACAAGGCCCTTTGGAGAGACAGAGAGAGAGTATGCCAGCACACCCCCCAGCGCTATATAACCCAGGAATAAAACAGTAACTTAATGTTTGCCCAGTAGTGCTGCTGTATGTAATTTGCGAATTATGTGCCCCCCCCACCCCTCTTTTCAACCCTCTTGTCTAACGTGGTATAAACAGGGTAGAGTCCGGGGAGCTTCCTCTCAGCGGTGCTGTGGAGAAAAAATGGCGCTGGTGAGTGCTGAGGGAGAAGCCCCGCCCCATCGGAGGCGGGCTTCTGTCCCGCTTAAACTGTAAAATTGGTGGGGGCTTATACATATATAAAGTGCCCAGCTGTATATATGTTATATTTTTGCGAAAGAGGTTTATATTGCTGCCCAGGGCGCCCCCCCTGCGCCCTGCACCCTTACAGTGACCGGAGTATGTGAGGTGTATGGGAGCAAAGGCGCACAGCTACAGTGCTATGCGTTACCTCAGTGAAGATCATGAAGTCTTCTGCCGCCTCTGAAGTCTTCTTTTCTTCTCATACTCACCCGGCTTCTATCTTCCGGCTCTGCGAGGGGGACGGCGGCGCGGCTCTGGGACGGACGGCGAGGGTGAGATCCTGCGTACCAATCCCACTGGAGCTAATGGTGTCCAGTAGCCTAAGAAGCAGGACCTTGCAACTCAGAGAGTAGGGCTGCTTCTCTCCCCTCAGTCCCTCGATGAGGGAGTCTGTTGCCAGCAGTGCTCCCTGAAAATTAAAAACCTAACAAAATACTTTCTGTCAGAAAGCTCAGGAGAGCTCCTGAAAAGCACCCAGTCTCCACTGGGTACAGTATCAAAATGAGTTCTGGAGGAGGGGCATAGCGGGAGGAGCCAGTGCACACCCAGAACTAAAGTCTTTCTTAAAGTGCCCATGTCTCCTGCGGAGCCCGTCTATGCCCATGGTCCTTACGGAGTCCACAGCATCCTCTAGGACGTTAGAGAAAATAGGATTTTAATACCTACCGGTAAATCCTTTTCTCTTAGTCCGTAGAGGATGCTGGGCACCCGTCCCAGTGCGTACTGTGTCTGCAGTTATTAAATGGCCCTTAACTCCAGAACATTTATGTGGAGATGAAAACATCCAAGGAAGACTTGACCATCTTCCTTGGATGTTTTCCCCCTGTGTGACTGCTCTCCAGCCTCAGAGGGTTGCATCCGTGGTCCCTAGGATCCCGTCCTGGATCCCGAACCATCGCCCCTCTAGGTGGTGAGAACTGTGCAGCCACCAATGGAGTGAGATTCTGGTCTTGGAAGACAGGATTATCCTCCGGTGCATGTGTAGGTGGGATCCGGACCACTTGTCCAACAGGTCCCACTGGAACACTCTGGCATGGAACCTGCCAAACTGAATGGCCTCGTAGGCCGCAACCATCTTCCCCAGCAACAGAATGCATTGATGGATTAACACTCTTGCTGGTTTCAGAATTTGTTTGACCAGACTCTGGATCTCCAGAGCCTTTCCACTAGAAGAAAACCTCTTCTGTGTCCAGTATCACTCCCAAAAACAACAACCGCGTCATTGGGACCAACTGCGATTTTGGCAAGTTTAGGAGCCAACCATGTTGTTGAAGAACTGTCAGGGAGAGTAGATGTTTTGCACCAACTGGTCCCTGGATCTCGCCTTTATCAGGAGATCATCCAAGTACGGGATAATTGTGACTCCTTGCTTGCGAAGGAGAACCATCATTTCCGCCATCACCCTGGTGAAAATCCTCGGAGCCGTGGACAGACCAAACGGCAACGTCTGAAATTGGTAATGACAATCCTGAATTGCAAACCTCAGGTAGCTTGATGCAGTGGCTAAATGGGAACATATAAGTAGGCATCCTTTATGTCTACCAAAACCATGAAATCTCCTTTATCCCCCGGACTGGAGATCACTACCCTGAGAGATTCCATCTTGAAATTGAATTTCTTTAGGTAGAAATTAAGGGATTTCAGATTTAAGATTGGTCTGACTGAGCCGTCCGGCTTCGGGACCACGAAGAGGCTTGAATAAAAACCTTCTCCCTGCTGACTAAGGCTGATTTGAACAATCGGTTAGGGGGAACGTCTTGAAACCCCAGTTTGTACCCTTGGGACACTATTTGTAAAACCCACAAGTCCAGGTCCGAATGAATCCAGAACTGACTGAAGAGTTTTAGACGTGCCCCCCACTGGTGCGGGCTCCTGCAAGAGAGCCCCAGCGTCATGCAGTGGATTTGGCAGAAGCAGAGGACGATCTCTGCTCCTGCGATCTTGAAGAGGCTACAGACCTCTTCCCTCTTTTCCTTCCTCTACCTGCAAAGAAAGGGGAATCTTAACTTCTTGCATATCTATTGGGCCGAAATGACTGCGTCAGATAATGATGCGTCTTCATCCGTTGAGAGGGAACATAGGGCAAGAAGGATGACTTACCTGCGGGAGCTGCCGAGATCAAATTAACTAGGCCGTCGCCAAACAAGGCTTCACCTTCATAGGGAAGAGACTCCCTTTCTTCTTGGAGTCAGCATCAGCATTCCCTTGGTGAATCCACAATGCCCTCCTATCCGAGACTGCCATGAAATTGGCCCGAGAGCACTTGTGCCCGGTGTAGGATTTTTAAATATGTGTAGTTTACTGTATGCAAGGGTTTAAAACCTTTTAGGAACTGAGCTCTAAGGTGTATTACATGTAGTTTAAAAAAAACAAAAAAGGTTTATTTTATGGCAGTAGTTTCCAAACTGGGGTTCTTGCACTGGTAGCATAGTTTGGTGGTCCAGGACCAATTAAAATTATTTATACTTTATTAAATTGGCAAAACCATTCCCTCACAACATAACTGAACCTGAGGATGACATGCTATAAACACAATTTACTTAATTTTATATTTTTTTTTGAATTTCTCAATAAAAAAAACTTTGGCCTAGGGGTGCCGTGAAACAAATTTTGATACTCTAGGGCAGGGGTGTCAAACCCATGGGCCGCATGCCGCCCCCAATGCATCCTTTTGTGGCCCACAGGCCGGGGTCCGGCAGGGGTCCGACAGGGGTCCTTTTGTGGCCCGATCACCTTGCTTAGAGCGAGGGCAGGAGAGTGCAGCCAGAGTCTTTGCTTTCTATGTGCGGCACCATCTTCCCGAAGAGATCACCGGGAAGATAGTGCCCCTTCCACTGGCTACAGCACAGGTATACTGGGGTGGGGTAGCAAACTGGGGGCCCCAATGGGCCCCTCCAGCAGTCCCTCTACCAAAACACGTCTTTTGGTGGTTTTGCGGTGTTGTTATAACTACATGGTGACGATACTGTAGCACAGAGATTTTCAACCATTTACAACTCACGTCACACAGAACAAGATTTAAATATTGACAAGGCACACTGAAATATAATGGTGATGCATGGTGCAGTATCGTGTCCTAGGATGTCATGTCGCAGCTTCTCCATAGGTAATGCCTGAACAGGCCCGGTGACAGGGGGGACAAAGGGGACACTTGTTCAGGGCTCCAAGTATTAAGAACAGAAATAATGGGGCCACAGTGCCAATATTGCTTTTTAAAGTGTATCCACCAACTGCTCAATTTAAGCAGGAAAACAATTAACAGGCCAACTAAACCCTCCCCCCTCCTTTTACCCCATCACTTTGTCCAGTCCCTGTGGTCCATACTGTATTGCCATTATTATGCATGTTGCTGTGCTGGCCCTTTTCTGAATGTCCCTGCCACCGCCACCGAAGAGCTGGATAGCCCAGTATGAAAACCACCTGCCGGCCTCACTGACGGTCCGAGTCAAAGGCTCCATTTTTTTTAAAGATCCCTCTGCCAAGTTAAGGGGGGGTTGAGGGGGCCCCAGAGATATCAGTGTACTGGGCCCCGAGATTTCTGTTGCTGGCCCTGACCCTCAGGGGCGTATCTACCCCTTGGCCAGGATGGCACTTGCCAGGGGCACCATCCAGCTGTGCCAACCGTGGCTAAGGGATAGAGTTCTGCAGTCTCGAAAAGGGCGCTATGGCAATCAGCGTGGGACTGACCAATTAGATGGTGAGGGAAGGATACTGAAATTGTCCCAACCCTGTTACAGTTTGAAACGCCCCTCAACTGCTGTCCAATGCTTCACTCTTAGCTCTGCCCCTTTGAAATTATTAATCCCTACCCCCCGGTAGGCGGAGTTCTCCAGGCCCATACTCAGGAGTCACCACTGCTGTACATTATGTGCCGGTTGTAGAGGCAGAGCGGGGAACATCAGAGAACGCCACAAATTACACAGTGGGCAAGGAGATGGCTGGAGACAGCTGCACAGCCATGCCTTGCAAGTTCGAGAGAGCTGTTGAATTTCAGCACTTCAAGTCAGAGCCTGCCCCCTGCTGCCCAAGCAGTCCGTGACAGTTAGTGTCGAGGAGGGGGGGATTTGTGCATGTGTGCTATCAGTGTGTGTGTGGGGGGGATGGGGGGGTGGAGGATGTGTGTGACTGTGAGGGAGCTGTCAGTGTCAGTGGGGAGAGGAGCAGGAGGGAGTTGTCAGTGTGTGGAAGTGATGAGAGTTGTCAGTACTGGGGAAATGTGTGTGTGTGTGTGTGTGTGTGTGTGTGTGTACTAGATTTAGGAGTGTGTGTTTGTGAGAGGTTTCAGTTGGGGAATTAGAGTTCATACAGTAATTAAATGTTTTCATATTGAGAACTACATCTCCCAGCATATACAGTGTGCTGGGGATGCTAACAAGCTTTATTTAAAAGTTTAAAAAACATTGCTTTTATGACTGCAATGGTTAAAAAGGGAGAGCTATAAATCAATTTATCAGTGAATGATCGCAGTTTGAGCTGTTACATTTTACTGAACCACCTATCCCTCCACACTCACTACCTGTCCTCAGGATACATTTACCATCCCGGCAGACGGTATACCGGCGGTCATTTGACCGATGTTGGAATCCTGACACCACTTGGGAGACTGGTGCCTGCACACAGACAGCCAACATCCCGAAGGCGAGTATTGGAGGGAGGGTTAGGACCGGGGGAGGGGGTGTTAGGGAAGGCACTAGGAGGGGGGGGGGGTTAGTCCTAGCTGCCACCCCCTGAGGGTTAGCCCTATCCGCCACCCCCCCAGAGGGTTAGGATTAGGATTAGGTATCATGTGACTGCTGGAATCCCGAGCGCCGGATGCCATACCCAACCCCCTTTACTTTTTCAGGCATTTCTATCTCTCCTCTCTCTATGGTGTTCCGATTGCCCACTTTCCCTTGTGCTTTTCTCTCTCTCTCCTTTGTTTAGAGCATCAGTTTCTGTAGTCCACTTTATCCTTATTTTTTCCAGTGTTTCACTATCTCTCTGATGTAATGAGGATGTATGGTCTAGAGGGATCAGTAATGCATTGTACTGTATAGAGGCGTCAGGGATGTAGCGTAGGGTATAGAGGCGTCAGGGATTTAGCGTAGGTTATAGAGGCATCAGGAATGTAGCGTAGGGAATAGAGGCATCAGGGATGTAGCGTAGGGTATAGAGGCGTCAGGGATGTAGCATAGGGAATAGAGGCGTCAGGGATGTAGCGTAGGGAATAGAGGCGTCAGGGATTTAGCTTAGGGAATATAGGCATCAGGGATGTACTAGCAGGTATATAGAGGTCAGTGTACTGTATAGAGGGGTCAGTAATGCAGTGATGGTTATAGAAAGGTCAGTGATGTAGTGTAGGGTATAGAGGGGTCAGTTATGTAGTGTGGGGTAAAGAGGGGTCAGTAAAGATACTAAGCTGAAGTACTTAGAACACTTCTTGAATTAAGACACAACCTGCAAGAAAAAGTATGCAATATGGGTGAAAAGGCAAATGTCAGAGGTCTGATACAAGTGACCAGCTCCACACCTTGCACCACATAGCGTTATGTTAAACTGGGATATGTTCTTTTTTGGTGTGTGTGTGTGTGTGTGTGTGTGTGTGTGTGTGGGGGGGTGCCAAAGGAAATTTTTGCTATTGGCTCCTTTGGTCTAGAACCAGCCCTGATCACAAAATATTTTTGTCTGAGCAGACTGGACACTGATCAGCGTTGGCTCATTCTCAGCCCCCCGCCCAGCCTCTGCTGCCAACAGACTGCTATTAGCTAGTTAACCTTCTGCCTTCCCTATCTATGACACAGACTGCTGCTAATGCTACCAGAATGTTCCCAGTGGCTTCACACCAACAGTGAATCCCAGCCGATGATGTAGGGCAGCGTGTGGGGGAGGGGGTCAGTTGCTGTGGCTCCAACATGGTAACCGCCAATGGACTGCAATGCTTTATCGAAAGGGGGGGCGCCAGTCCCTTACTTTGCCAGGGGCGCTTGGACCCCTAGCTACACCTCTGTTGACCCTAACCGATACCCCTAAACTAACCATAATTCCTGCAGTAAAAATCCATGTTTCTATGTATATAGGGGGTCATTCCGAGTTGATCGCTTGCTGCCGTTGTTCGCTGCGTAGCAATCAGTTGAAAAAAAATGGCTAATCTGTGCATGCGCATGCTCCGTAATGTGCATGCGCATCGTACGGGTACAAAGTCCATTGTGGTTTTGCACTAGTTCTAGCGATTATTCCAATCACAGAACAGGCCACAAGGAGATTGACAGAAAGAGGGCGTTTCTGGGTGTCAACTGACCGTTTTCAGGGAGTGCTTGGAAAAATGCAGGCGTGGCAGAAGAAATGCAGACGTGGCTGGGCATTCGCTGGATGGGTGTGTGACATCAAAAGCCGTCCCTCGGTTGTTAGAATCAACGCACACGAAGTGTAACTACAGTGCTGGTCTTATTTTGAAACGATTTTGCAGGCGCTCTGCTGCTCAAGTGTTCGCACTTCTCCAAAGTGAATATACACTCTCCAGTGGGCAGCGACAATGCGTTTGCATGGCTGCTAAAAACTGCTAGCGAGCAATCAACTCAGAATGACCCCCATAGTGTATTGCAAGAAAATATCTGTAAATCCAATGGTACCGTAAGTGCGGTATATACTCGCACTTCTTTGCGGGGTGAGAACATCTCCCCTAAGTGAAGTCAGCCCTATGAATAGAGTTTGTGTGATCCCTGTGCAGCAGTCACAGAAAGGGTTCATCTCTGCAGTTTGTCACTCAAATTACATTGCTGCATTTTTTCTAGAAGTGGATCTGAGAGCTGTTACCCGCAGACCAGCTACAATAATTATCCTGGGTACTCACTAGACCAGTGGTTCTCAAACTGCACCCTGGGGTGCCTCAGGACACTTGCAGGGGTGCCTTGGATTGGTGGTCCAGGACCAATTCAAAATATTTATAGTTAGTGTTATAGGCAAAACCAGTGCTGTTGGCTGGCAATCATAACATATGTGCACAAGCAGAAGCAAATCCTGTCCCCTACCAAAGGGCCAGTGCTAGGGTGTTTGGCGCCTCCCTGCAAACTATTAATTTGGGCCCTCTCTCCAATACTTAATAAAGGGACAGTGCGCTCCTTAAAAAAAGAAGGTGTGGTATCACAAGGAAGGGGCATGGCCACACAATAGCACCCCAAATCAAAATACGCCACACAGTAGCACTATCTTATTGTCATTACACCGCATGTAATAATAATAATAATAATAATAATAATAATACCCACAGTCGCAGTGCCCTTTATACACATAACCACCATATCAGTGCAGCTTACACACATAATGCCAACAGTAGCAGTGCCCCTTCTACACATGCCCACGGTGGCAATCCTTTACATGGCAAATATCAACCTGGTTTTGCCATGTAAAGGATTGCCACTTTAAAAAACAAACAATAAAAAAAAAAAAAAAAAAAACAACAGGAAAAAACACAAAATCTCTCACTTTCTGATTCTCACACCCTATTACATTCCTCCCTATATATTTAAATGTTTCTATTACTGTATGTTCCCTCTTCCCTTCTCCAAACTATACACATCAAAATTTTTTAGTATTTCCAGGTAAGTTTTGTGATGTAGGCCATGCACAATTTTAGTTGCCCTAATGTATTTACAGCCTTCTGGAGATATGGCTTCTGGAACTGAACACAGGATTCTAAATGTGGCTGTACCAAGGACCTATACAGTGGCATTACAGGTTGAGTATCCCTTATCCAAAATGCTTGGGACCAGAGGAATTTTGGATATCGGATTTTTCTGTATTTTGGAATAATTGCATACCATAACGAGATATTATGGTGATGGGACCTAAATCTAAGCACAGAATGCATTTATGTTTCATATACACCTTATACACACAGCCTGAAGGTCATTTTAGCCAATATTTTTTATAACTTTGTGCATTAAACAAAGTGTGTGTACATTCACAGAATTCATTCATGTGTCATATACACCTTATACACACAGTCTGAAGTTCATTTAATACAATATTTTTAATAACTTTGAGTATTAAACAAAGTTTGTGTACACTGAGCCATCAAAAAACAAAGGTTTCACTATCTCAGTCTCACTCAAAAAAGTCCGTATTTCGGAATATTCCGTATTTCGGAATATTTGCATATGGGATACTCAACCTGTATTACTTTTTTCTGCTACTGGTTCTTTAACCTATGCAAACAAGCATCTGACTTGCCTTTCCTATTGCTTTGTTACATTGCTCACCTGAAATAGTAATACTTAGATAGCTTTCCTCTTGCCATTATAATGCCCTTAATATTATAGTTAGCCTTTGCATTTTTGAGACGTGTATGATTTTGCATTTTTTGGCATTAAATGTTGCCATGTTCTTGACCATTCCTCTAGTCCAGGGGCAGAACTGCCAGAGACAACGGAGTCAGTTGCTGCCGGGCTCCAGCCCTGAAGGGGCTCCAGCCCTAAAGGGGCTTCCTCCATTGCCCCCCGGCTGTTACGTGCCCTTCCTACTAAATAGACAAAGGCGCTACCAGCAGGGTCTCGCAGTTTGTACATTCCATGCCGTAACACCCTTCTTTCCACCTTTTTCAAGACCCAGCCCAGCAGCCTCGCCGCTGCCACCACCGCTAGCTGCAGCACTGCCAGCGGTGGGGTGCCCATGCTTCTTCTCACACCACAGATAGCTGGGCAGCACTGCAACTGCCTGCCTGATTGCTCCGCCCCCTTCCGGCTCCCAAGCACCTCTGCTGCCCAGTGATCCAGGAGCCTGCTGCTAGGAAGAAGTGGCCGAGCTTCAGCAAGCGAGTCTGGACACTGGCGGAGGAAGCCATGATAACCAGATAATGGGGAGTGGAGAGCCAGTTCCAAGGTAATACTTTATACAGCTGGTTGAGATCCTGGTCGGTGGATATGGATTCCAAGAAAACCCTGGAGGTGCTTCCTTTCAAGGGAGACACTCTCTTTGGAGAAGACCTCAATAAGATTGTAGCTGATCTTGCTACTGCTAAAACAGCTTGCCTACCTCGTATGACTCCTACCACGCAGAAGGCTAAAAGTACTTTCCCTTGGCCCTTTCATCCCTCAGGTAAAGCGTACCCAAGGTCAGGCATACCCAAAGCAAGCTCATGCTTCCAGACCTGCCAAGCCCAGACTGAAGCAAGCCTGGGCTGCCCATCAGCCTGCTTCCAAAACGGACAAGCCTGCCGCATGACGGTGCAGGCCTCCCTCTGGGGGATCCCAGGGTGGGGGGCCCGACTTTTAGGTTTGGCATAGAAAGGTATAATTCTAAGCTAGAGAATTCTGTTTGGAGCTCACCTTGTACTTTGTGAAGAAATAATCAGCATTGTGGCTGAGCAGATACATGTAGTGTGTGGCTGCAAACTGCATGGATCTGCTGCGTTGTAATGCTGATACTTTTTTTTTGCAAAGTACCAATAGCTTCATATAATGTTCACAATTTTTATGCAGGATCAAATAGCTCAATAGGTAGGGTGTTTGATTAGAATTCAACAGGTTATAGGTTTGAATCCTGGGTATGGTAGTTTGAGATGTGTTATTTAATAAAGTATGTTGTTCTGACTGCTGGGATATCATACTAAATAAATGGAGTTGATCAATTTTTTTTTTTTTTTTTTTTTAAACTAGGGACAATTTCCAGATACTTTTCTTTATAACTGAGATTGCCCCCTGGAACTTCACATCAGTTGACAACTATGCATGAGTGGGCAGTGCTTGCTCTGGATCTGCCCACCCATTTATGTGCCGTCATAAAAGAAAGCACAACTGACAGTTATCCTGGGCGTACACTACACAATTATCTGTCAGGCTATCTATCCAGTCTGGATGGATGGAATGAAAATCTGGTAATGTATAGTAGCAAATGTCAATTAACCATTTGCTCCCAAACACTAGAAAAGTGGTCAAAAATGGTCATTACACAAATTGGTTAAACCCAAAATTTAACCAATTTGTTTAGGGGACCATGTTTGTCCATTTTCTAGTGTTTGAGAGTAAATCGTTGATGGTCATTTGCTCACATAGATAACCGGATTTCTATTCCAACCAGCCAGTGTTGGAGATATTGTCTGCCAGATTACATAATGCATACCAGAGCCATAACTAGACTTTTTGGTGCCCTGTGACAGAGAATTATATGCCCCCCCCCTCCCCTCCCCATTTTTGCAATATGGACAAAAGGCGCATGCCTTGTGGGGAAGGGGCATAACAAGATTGGTCTCAGAGAAAGCACATGAGATATGAAGATATATCTAGTATACTTGACACTCAATGGTTTGTGGTATTGCCGGGGTGCCCTCCTTAAATGCATATACAGTCACACATGGCGTGTTTGTGCAAATGGCATATCAGCAGTCAGCACTAACTGGTGACATGCCATTTGTACAAGTAAGCCATGTGTGACTAATATATAAACATACTTTATTAAATAACACCTCAAACTATCATACCCAGGATTCAAATCTATAACCTGTTGAATTCTAATCAAACACCCTACCCATTGAGCTACTTGATCCTGCATCTATTCTAACCTCCAAAAACAGATTCAGTTGCATTTTCCAGCGTGTTTTGTTTGCGCCTTTGCAAATGTCTTACATCGACAAACTTATTTAGTACTATTTTGCAAATAGGGTTACATTGTCGCAACATTGTGTTCCCTAACTGCTTGATTTTTTAAATGCAACAATTGATAAAGACACCTGATAATTGCTCTGTGGAGTGTTATTTTGTGTCTACTTCTTACGTGAGGCCTACCTAGACTTTAGATCGGAATTTGAATGTACTTGTGAACTAACTTAATTTCCTACTTCTAAATTCATTCCTAAATTCACTACTTACATTAATCCTGTAGTTGGGCATTTTGAGCCTTCAATTGTGGGTATTGTTTTGTGTCCAGACCAGCAGCTGGTGGTGTGCATTTGCTGGAAAGGCATCGAAGACCTCCGATATGCTGCATCTCCTGATGTGTGTCTCCCTCAAGTGGCTGTCAGCAAATGCATGCTAGACACCCCATTCCAAGCTGATTGTGACATCACGGAACATGCATCATAGAACAGGCATGCTAGAATATGGGTCTTCAACCTGCGACCCTCCAGCTGCTGTGGAACTACATATACCAGCATGCCCTGCCTCAGTTTTAGCATACCTTAATAGCAAAACTGTGGCAGGGCATGCTGGGATGTGTAGTTTCACAGCAGCTGGAGGGCCACAGGATGAAGACCCATGTGCTAGAGCCAAGCCGCAGGTACATTGAATGCTAGCAAGCTGAATGTTTAAATCCTTTTTGTTCCGCAGCATTCCAATGCGGAAGATTCCATGGAACCAGAGATTATTCCATTGAGAAGGACATGCTGCCTGGATGACTGCACTGTGCAAATTAAATCACGGAGCCAGTTGGCTTGTGGGTGGCTCTGGTGACTGGGTGGTTGGGTGGGCGGTGTGTCAGAGGTGGAGCACATGCAAATGAATGTGTATCATCCTGCTAGTGAGAGTGAAAACTCATGCAGGAGTGTGCCTGCTTGTCAGTGGGTTATGCACCTTGCCAGGCGTCAAATCTACATGGAGCAGCTGGAGGGGACAAGAGCAGGTTTGCAAAATATAGATAGAAGAGCATATATGCTGGCGCATTCTCCATGATTGTGTCAGCTTATGTTTTGGTGCACTGCACTTTCCTCCGCTAAGTTTTAGCCATTTTGGTTAAACGCAAGTGTAGTTGCTTCTCGCCCTTTTGGCTGTGATCTTGTATCGTGGTTGAAGAGTCTGCTGGAGGGATTGTTTTCTTCATTGACGAGAGACTGAAGATATTACAGGATGGAAGGCTTGGGAACACTATCTGTTTTTCAGTTGTGGAATAGTTGAAAGACAGCTTTTACTTGCCAATATCTCTCTTTTGCAAAGAGCTACGCATTGGAAAATTCAGGGCTATACCGTGTAGATGAAGCACTAACAGGAGGCTTTAAAATTTTCATTCTAGTTTCCTTCGTTTGGGAGAAAAATGCAAAGGTACAAGACAGCTTTTCCTTGCCAATATCTCTCTTTTGCAAAGAGCTGCACATTGGAAAATTCAGGGCTATGCCGTGTAGATGATGGCCTAACAGGAGGCTTTAAAATTTTCTTTCTAGTGTCCTTCGTTTGGGAGAAAAATGCAAAGGTACAAGACAGCTTTTCCTTGCCAATATCTCTCTTTTGCAAAGAGCTACGCATTGGAAAATTCAGGGCTATACCGTGTAGATGAAGCACTAACAGGAGGCTTTAAAATTTTAATTCTAGTGTCCTTCGTTTGGGAGAAAAATGCAAAGGTAGCTTGTGCCATCGCCACTCTGCTCCTTGTGCCGCCTTGGCGGTTTACATGAGCCACTGCGGTGACGTTGTCTGACTGGATCAGAACCGGTTGGTTGCAAAGTAAGGTCTCCGCTTGACGTAGGGCATTGTATATGGCCCCTAGTTTCAGGATGTTGATGTGAAGACAAGTCTCTTGACTTGACCAAAGACCTTGGAAATTTCTTCCCTGTGTGACTGCTCCCCAACCTTGGAGGCTTGCATCTGTGGTCACCAGGATCCAGTCCTGAATGCCGAATCTGCGTCACTCGAGAAGGTGAGCACTCTGCAGCCACCACAGGAGTGATACCCTGACCCTGGGGGACAGGGTGATCAACCAATGCATCTGTAAATGTGACCCGGACCACTTGTCCAGTAGGTCCCATTGGAAAGTATTTGCATGGAACCTGCCGAATGGAATGGCTTTGTATGATGCCACCATCTTTCCCAGGACTCGAGTGCAGTGATGCACTGACACAAGTTTTGGTTTCAATAGGTTCCTGACAAGAGTCATGAGTTCCTGGGCCTTTTCTATCGGGAGATAAACCCTCTTCTGGTCTGTGTCCAGAATCATGCCCAAGAAAGACAGACGAGTCGTAGGAACCAACTGCGACTTTGGGATATTGAAAATCCAGCCGTGTTGCTGTAACACTTTCAGTGAAAGTGATACGCTGTTCAGCAACTGCTCTCTTGATCTCGCTTTTATGAGATCGCTCAAGTACGGGATAATTGTGACACCTTGCTTGCGCAGGAGAACCATAATTTCCACCATTACCTTGGTGAAAATTCTCTGGGCCGTGGAGAGACCAAACAGCAACGTCTGAAATTGGCAATGACAGTCCTGTACCGCAAATCTGAGGTACGACTGATGAGATGGATAAATTTGGACATGAAGGTATGCATCCTGTACACAAATGCGGACAACAGGTGTCAAGCCGTGTGTTGCCTTTGTCAAGCTGTAATAAGTAGGGGTAAGGACGTTAACCACCTCAGAACATCCTCCCTTATACGTCACCTGCAGCGCATTAATCATAAGTCAGTGACAAGTTCAAAAACTTTGGATGACAGCGGAAGCAGTCCACTGACCACTAAATCCCTTCCTCTTGTAACCAAGCTCCTGCAAACCACACCACCAACTCCCTCAGTGTCAATTTCCTCCTTAGACAGGAGAGCCAATAGTCCTGCAGGCCATGTCACTGGCAAGTCTGACGAGTCCTCTCCTGCCTGGGATTCCTCCGATGCATCCTTGAGTGTAACGCCTACTGCTGCTGGCGCTGCTGTTGTTGCTGCTGGGAGTCGATCGTCATCCCAGAGGGGAAGTCGGAAGACCACTTGTACTACTTCCAGTAGGCAATTGACTGTCCAACAGTCCTTTGCGAGGAAGATGAAATATCACAGCAGTCATCCTGCTGCAAAGCGGATAACTCAGGTCTTGTCAGCCTGGGTGGTGAGAAACGTGGTTCCGGTATCCATTGTTAATTCAGAGGCAACTAGAGACTTGATTGAGGTACTGTGTCCCCAGTACCAAATGCCATCTAGGTTCCATTTCTCTAGGCAGGCGATACCGAAAATGTACACAGACCTCAGAAAAAGAGTCACCAGTGTCCTAAAAAATGCAGTTGTACCCAATGTCCACTGAACCTGCCCTGCCATCCTCTGAAGCAAGAGGTGGTAACGAGGTGGAATTCAACCCTCTATATGCTTCAGAGGATGGAGGAGCAGCAAAAGGCCATTCAAGCCTATACATCTACCCACGATATAGGCAAAGGAGGGGGAATGCACCTGACTCAAGCGCAGTGGAGAATGATTTCAACGTTGTGCAAAGTTCTGCAATCCTTTGAACTTGCCACACGTGAAGTCAGTACAGACACTGCCAGCCTGAGTCAGGTCATTCCCCTCATCAGGCTTTTGCAGAAGAAGCTGGAGACATTGAAGGAGGAGCTAAAACAGAGCGATTCCGCTAGGCATGTGGGACTTGTGGATGGAGCCCTTAATTCGCTTAACCAGGATTCAATCTGTTGAAATCAGAGCAATAAATTTTGGCCACCGTGCTCGATCCTAGATTTAAAACCTACATTGTATCTCTCTTTCCTGCAGACACAAGTCTGCAGAGGTTCAAAGACCTGCTGGTGAGAAAATTGTCAAGTCAAGCGGAACGTGACCCGTCAACAGCTCCTCCTTCACATTCTCCCGCAACTGGGGGTGCGAGGAAAAGGCTAAGAATTCCGAGCCCACCCGCTGGCGGTGATGCAGGGCAGTCTGGAGTGAGTGCTGACATCTGGTCCGGACTGAAGGACCTGGCAACGATTACTGACATGTCGTCTACTGTCACTGCATATGATTCTGTCACCTTTGAAAGAATGGTGGAGGATTATATGAGTGACCGCATCCAGGTAGGCACGTCAGACAGTCCGTATGTATACTGGCAGGAAAAAGAGGCAATTTGGAGGCCCTTGCACAAACTGGCTTTATTCTACCTAAGTTGCCCTCCCTCCAGTGTGTACTCCAAAAGAGTGTTTAGTGCAGCCGCTCACCTTGTCAGCAATCGGCGTACGAGGTTACTTCCAGAAAATGTGGAGAAGATGATGATCATCAAAATGAATTATAATCAATTCCTCCGTGGAGACATTCACCAGCAATTGCCTCCAGAAAGTACACAGGGATCTGAGATGGTGGATTCCAGTGGGGACGAATTAATAATCTGTGCGAGGAAAAGGCTAAGAATTCCGAGCCCACCCGCTGGCGGTGATGCAGGGCAGTCTGGAGTGAGTGCTGACATCTGGTCCGGACTGAAGGACCTGGCAACGATTACTGACATGTCGTCTACTGTCACTGCATATGATTCTGTCACCTTTGAAAGAATGGTGGAGGATTATATGAGTGACCGCATCCAGGTAGGCACGTCAGACAGTCCGTATGTATACTGGCAGGAAAAAGAGGCAATTTGGAGGCCCTTGCACAAACTGGCTTTATTCTACCTAAGTTGCCCTCCCTCCAGTGTGTACTCCAAAAGAGTGTTTAGTGCAGCCGCTCACCTTGTCAGCAATCGGCGTACGAGGTTACTTCCAGAAAATGTGGAGAAGATGATGATCATCAAAATGAATTATAATCAATTCCTCCGTGGAGACATTCACCAGCAATTGCCTCCAGAAAGTACACAGGGATCTGAGATGGTGGATTCCAGTGGGGACGAATTAATAATCTGTGAGGAGGGCGATGTACACAGTGAAAGGGGTGAGGAATCGGAGGATGATGAGGTGAACATCTTGCCTCTGTAGAGCCAGTTTGTGCAAGGAGAGATTGATTGCTTCTTTTTTGGTGGGGGTCCAAACCAACCAGTCATTTCAGTCAGCCATGTGTCAATGTTTTTCTTTTCAATCTAAGCCCCTGCAGTTTTTTGTAAGAATCTGCTTCGCTATGATGATCAACAAGTCACAAGGGCAAACACTCAGGGCTGGAGGCGTAGATCTTAGGACCAGCTGCTACAAGCATGGCAAAGGTGTCACTATCATTGGTGACACCCAGAGAGGCAGCGAGGGAGATTGTAATGCAGTGCGCGCAGATAAGCAGCGCAATGGTAAAATGGAGGCATGGTCTCATAGGTAGGGGTGTGGCCTGTTGGCCTGAATCTCCATTTTGTTGCTCCGGGTATCCCGGGGGTTGAGTGCTGCACCCGGGGACTAGTGTGTGAGTGGTGCTGGCTCCTGCACAGTGACAGAAACTGGGTGTTGCACGTAATGTCACAGTGAAACACCCATATTCTGTCACTGAAGAGGAGCCGGCACTTTGGTGTCACCCCCCTTGGCGGGTGACACTCGGGTGTGGGCCGCAACCCCGTTGTGATGCCACTGACCAATGTGAAGCTTTACGTGGCTTACCCATGTGTTAGTAGCCCCAAGCATCTTTTGTGTTAGTCCCTGAAGAAAAACTTCAAATATTTACAAATAAATTTTGTAATCAATGGGCCTAATTCAGTAAGGATTGCAAATTCTGCTAAGTAACAGAATTTGCAATCCTTTGGTTCGCATGCTGGGGCCACCCAGCATGCCGCCTCCCTTCTTGACCACGCTGAAATTGCAGTCGCAGTGCAGTTCAGCGTGATCATAAAAAATGGGTTAGCCTCCTGTTGGTGCAGACTGTATGTGTGCGCAGGAAGCCGCCACCATTTTTGTGATCGCAGCTGCTGCATGTGATGTCATGCAACCGCTCTGACCACGCCTCCTGTTTCTCCGTTGCCGACCCCATTTTGAAGCCCTGCCCACGCACCGCTTCATCTCCGACTTGGAAATGGAGTGTTGCTGACCCCCCCCCCCCAGCACCGATTGACAGTCAGAGGCGATCGCATTAACTGCGGGGTGCCGCAGAAAATGCAGGCGCATGCGTATGCTCTTAGCAATTTTTGCAGTTGGACTGCTTATTGCGATTGCAATCCAACCTGAATCAGGCTCTATTACCTATCACAATGCACTGCGGGTAGTACAAAATGGGGTTAATATAAGAGAAAACCCCCCAGAGCTGTGCTCCTTAACTGTCCCTGGTGGCTAGTGGAGCGGCTGCCCAGTAATCAGTGTCCACGCCAGTGCGCACATGGCCCGCCCCCTACAGCCACGCTGGATCACGGTATAGTGTGGGCACAGAAGTCCCTTACCTCCCTTTCATCAGCGGCCTCGTGGTCCCGGAGGGCGGTGTGTGTGTGACTGACCTTAGGAAGAAACCGGAGCCTCCGCTGCAGTGACCCAGCAACCAGGGCGCGGGAGTATACTGCGCCGCTGGGAGTGATGGAGCTGCAGTAAAGATGTCTATTAGACCTAGCCTGCTGCAGCCCTTGTAGATTCTTATAAAAAAAGTTCTTCTTTTCTTGTCAAAATTAATAGCTAAGAATAGGCTGCCTGAGGCAGCCCCCTCTTAAGTGGCCTGCTACTGAAGGCACCAACTACAAACTGAGCTCCCTGTTTATGGAAGCGAGGTTATAGAGGAGGGGGCGCTGAGCATCTTGGGAACAGTCAAAAGCTTTGAGCCTGTTGGTGCCTCAGATCAAGATCCTACTCTACACCCCAATGTGAATCCTTGTGGAGTCCAGTGTACCCCACAGAAGAAATGAATGTGTCACACCCATTGGCAGCAACATTAGAATAGCTGCTGATGGGCACAATTGAGAAAGGAAGGGGGGAAAACATTTGAATCCAGCACATATATGTAATTTGAATATGTAATTTGTACCTTCCTACTTTAAAATGTAATGGATGAACCTCACCCTGTGAGAACTATCTTCATGATCAAGAGATCTCATACGCAAGAAAAGCATGTGCTGGGATAGGGCTGTGGAGGGCGGCTGCTCGGGCACACACCCGTCAAGTTAAGGAGATTCAACTGAGGAAGCACAAGGGAACTGCAGGGAGACCACATATTTTCAGATGAACATGAGAGGGCGGAAGGCTGCCTAATACTGAAGCACCCTCAAACATCAAACCATATGCAACAACTAGTACAAGCATTCCTGGGGAAAGGTCTGCAGCAGACGGATTTGCATACGGTGATGTCATCCAAGCAATGGGCATAGTTGGCTGCAGCCCTCGTCTGCATATGAAAAGAGAAAATGGTCACGCAGGGCATGGCGGCCTTTGTGGGGTTGCGCTTGGATGACCCCTAGATCGCTTTATACACCCCCATCAGTGTGGGGCTCATGTTGGCCATGCCCAAGCCCCTGAAGCATTCAAGCTGATTTCTTGCAGCAGCTGGACCCAGTAACAGCTCCAGAGTTGCTCTACAAGACAAGTAAAAGGGTGTGAGCCCTGCAGCACCACCTGTAGTTTGCATACACACATATATAGGACAGCATCTCTTATATGCCCCAGGGGCAATAAAATAGTAGCCTTATCTAGGGTATCCGTCCATGCCGCTACAGCACTACACACCCAGGCCGACGCAATTGCCGGTCTGAGTAAGGTACCTGAATGTGTATAAATGGACTTCAGGGTAATCTCCTGTTTGCGGTCAGCAGACTCTTTGAGGGTAGCCGTATCCTGGGACGGGAGGGCTACCTTCTTGGATAAGCGTGTTAATGCTTTGTCCACCCAAGGGGAGGATTCCCATCGCAACCTATCCGTTGATGGGAAAGGGGAATCCTTTTGGAAATCTGCAGGAGATTCCCAAGCTTTTTCACATAACTCGTTCAGCTCGTGTGAGGGGGGAAAGGTTACCTCAGGCTTCTTTCCCTTGTACATATGTACCCTCTTGTCAGGGATAGGGGGCTCCTCTGTGATGTGCAAAACATCTTTTATTGCCATAATCATATATCAAATGTATTTTGCCAATTTTGGCTGTAACTTTGCATCATCGTAATCGACACTGGAGTCAGAATCCGTGTCGGTATCTGTGTCAACAATCTGGATAGTGGGCGCTTATGAGACCCTGACAGTCCCTGCGACATAGGATTAGGCATTGGTTGAGACCCTGACTGTCCCAAAGCTTCTGCCTTGTCTAATCTTTTGTGCAATGAGTTTACACTAGCATTTAAAACATTCCACATATCCATCCAATCAGGTGTCGGCGGAGACACCACGTTCATTTGCTCCCGCTCCTCTCTAATATAGCCTTCTTCCTCAGACATGTCGACACACGCGTACCGACTCACCACACACACAGGGAATACTTTTACTGAAGACATTTCCCCCACAAGGCCCTTTGGAGAGACAGAGAGAGAGTATGCCAGCACATACCCCAGCGCTATATAACCCAGGAATAGCACAGTAACTTAATGTTTGAACAATCGGTGAGGGGGAACATCTTGAAACCCCAGTTTGTACCCTTGGGACACTATTTGTAAAACACACGAGTCCATGTCCGAATGAATCCAGAACTGACTGAAGAGTTTTAGACGTGCCCCCACTGGTGCGGGCTCCTGCAAGAGAGCCCCAGCGTCATGCAGTGGATTTGGCAGAAGCAGAGGATGATCTCTGCTCCTGCGATCTTGAAGAGGATGCAGACCTCTTCTCTCTTCTCCTTCCTCTACCTGCAAAGAAAGGGGAATCTTAACTTCTTGCATATCTATTGGGCCGAAATGACTGCATCAGATAATGATGCGTCTTCATCCGTTGGGAGGGAACATAGGGCAAGAAGGTTGACTTACCTGCGGGAGCTGCCGAGATCAAATTAACTAGGCAGTCACCAAACAAGGCTTCACCTTCATAGGGAAGAGACTCCCTTTCTTCTTGGAATCAGCATCAGCATTCTCTTGGTGAATCCACAATGCCCTCCTATCCGACACTGCCATGAAATTGGCCCGTGAACTCAAGAGTCCTATATCCCTTGCAGTCTCACGTAAGTATGCTGCAGTGTCCTTGATATGATACAACGTAAGGAGTATCCCATCTCTCCAGGGTATCTATATCGGATGACAAGGTATTCGACCAATTCTTGAATACTACTACTCACCCATGCACATGTAATGGCAGGTCTAAGTAATGTACCCGTGGTTACATAACTAGAAATAATGTAGCTTCCTGCATACGATCCGCTGGATTTGTGACAGGGCCCTGTGCAGAACAGGGGGTGACTCCCACTTTATTCTGTCCGCGGCGGGAAATGAATAAACAACCAGAATCCTTTTGGGGATTTGAAACCATCTTGTCGAGCTGGCCCAGACTTTCTCAAACAGAGATGGAGGAACGTTACATCAGCTTTCATTATATATCTATATATACATACATATAGACCCCTTTGTCAGGAACAGCAGGGTCTTCAGTGATTTTAATATGTCCTTAATATCCACAATCATGTACTGAATGCTCCTTGCCAATATTGGATCTAATCAGGAAACATTATGGTCGACATAAGTATCAGTATCCGTGTCAGTATCAGTGTGTAGTAACTGGGCAAAATAACATTTTTGCGACCCAGCGGGTCCTGAGGGAAAAGAAACATAGCCATGAATATCACATCTATTCTCTACGTCTGTGTCTGGGACACAGATTTATCCAACCTTACTCTGATATTACTGAAACATTTACCCAGTCAGTTATTGGTGGTGCCAACAGGGCCACCATCATATGTCTGCATTCCTAATATAGTTTCCTCTTGGGAAAAACATTCAGCCACCGACATGTTGACACACATATACCAAGTACCCACAGACACACCGGCTTATGGGGGACAGACCGTCAGTAAATCTGTCAGAGGGACACAGAGGATTTTTCAGCTCACAATCCAGCGCCAAAAGTACACAGTCTGGGAAATAATAAACTCTATAGTGATAGACTTGTAATGCTCTAAACATGTTCTGGTGAGGTGAGGAAGAAGCCCCGCCGCTGTAATGGCGCGTATCTGTCCCGCTCAGAAATAATTAATTACGCTAGTGGGGTAAGGACAGTGCCCAGGCACTAATGTCCACTTTTTCCAGCCTTTTGTGAGGAATTTATGCTGCCCAGGGTGCCCCCCCCCCCCCGTGCCCTGCACCCTGCAGTGCCTGTGTTTGTGTGTGAGCATGGCGCGCAGCGTTCCGCTCGCTGCTCGGTACCTCAGAATGCCGTCACTGAAGAAGAAGTCTTCTGTTCTTCTGCTACTCACCTGTCTTCTGGCTCTGTAAGGGGGTGACGGCAGGCTGCGGGAGTGTGCATCTAGGCGTACCCAGCGATCAGCACCCTCAGGAGCTAATGGTGTCCTGTCAGCCTGAAGCAGAGCCATTGAACTCACTAGAAGTTGGTCATACTTCTCTCCCCTAAGTCCCACGAAGCAGGGAGACTGTTGCCAGCAGCCTCCCTGAAAATAAAAAAAACTAACAAGTCTTTTCAGAGAAACTCAGTAGAGCTCCCCTGTAGAGCATCCAGTATCACTGCGCACAATACTAAAACTGGAGTCTGGAGGAGGGGCATAGAGGGAGGAGACAGTTCACACCCTTTGAAAGTCTTAAAGTGCCCATGTCTCCTGCGGATCCCGTCTATACCCCATGGTTCTTAATGTGACCCCAGCATCCTCTAGGACGTATGAGAAAACAAATAACGCACACACGAGGAGGAGAGAACTAAGGAAGCTATAAGGAGAAGAGGGGAGGGAGGGGGGGTTGAAAGGTAAGGTAGTAAAGGCATATTGGATAAACTACAACCTTATACATCAGGCATGTCCAAACTGCGGCCCTCCAGCTGTTGTGAAACTACATATCCCAGCATGCCCAGACACAGTTTTGCTGTCAGGGAATGCTAAAGCTGTGTCAGGGCATGCTGGGATGAGTAGTTTCTCAACAGCTGGAGGGCCGCAGTTTGGACATGCCTGTTATACATATTCGTTAATGTACCAGTAGTTAGAAGTAGAAGAGCTCTAACAGAAACCACAAAGCTTATCTAAAGCCACACCACACTGGATATGCCCAATCTCATTTGATTTTTGAAGCAAAGCAGTATTGGACTTTGTTAATACATGGATGGGAGACTGCTTGGTAGTATCAGATTCTTTAGGTGTTTTTAAACTACCAACACCATTTTCTTGGTACATTTAATTTTTACATGTATTCTTTTATGTACCAGAAGTTAGAAGTAGAAGAGCTGTAACAGAAACCACCAGCTCATCTACAGCCACAGCACACTGGATTTGCCCAATCTCTCCTGATCATGGAAGCTGAGCAGTGTTGGTCCTGGTTTTAGTACTTGGATGGGAGACCACAAGGAAATACCAGGAGCTGTGTGTATTTTTACAATACTAACACCGTTCTCTTGATGCATTCCATTTTGAAACATTGGGGCAGATCTATTAAGCCTGGTGAACTGATAAAGTGCAAGGTGATAAAGTACCAGCCAGTCAGCTCCTAACTGTCATTTTTCAAACCCAGCCTGTGACATGGCAATTAGGAGCTGATTGGCTGGTACTTTATCACCATGCAAATTATAATTTCACCAGGTTTAATAAATCGGCTGCTTACTCATTTATGTACGAGTAGTTAGAAGTAGAAGAACTCTAACAGAAACCACTAAGCTCATCTAAAGCCACACCACACTGTATATGCCCAATATCACCTGATTTTAGGCCTGGTTTGTTCTTGGATGTGAGACCACCTGGGAATACCAGGTGCTGTAGGTAGTTTTATACTACCAACACCGTTCTCTTGATGCATTATATTTTGAAACTTATTCATTGATGTACCAGTAGTTAGAAGTAGAAGTTAGAAACAGCAAAAATCATCTACAGCCGCATCACACTGGATATGTCCAATCTCATCTGATGTTGGAAGCTAAGCAGTGTTGTGCCTGGTTAGTTTTTGGATTTCAGGTCCTGCCTTCTGGTTTGGCCACGGCACCTCGGAAATTCACCAAGGTCATGGCCGTGATGACGACCCTTCACCATCGGTGGACCAGGGAGGAATCTCTCCTCCCGATAAACATTCTGGAATTGCGGGCAGTGTTCAATTCATTGACACTGGCCCTGCCTCTAGTACAGAACAGGCCTGTTCAAGTACAATCGGACAACGACACCACGGTAGCAGTGGTGGGATTCAGCCGGTTCGCACCGGTTCCATAGAACCGATACCTAATATTAGGTACAGTTCTGAGAACCGTTTGCTAATGAGCACTGCCAGGGATATATTTGCACCGGAAGCCCTCTATCCTTGCCTGAGCTGCCGCCCGCACACCAGCCCGCCAGCACAGACCGGTGACCGCAACAGGGCCGAGCGTCATTGTTTGTGTACCACTGCAGAGTTCCTCTGCGCCCGGCCCTGTCCTGCTGACTCCTCCTCTCCCTGGAGTCCTGACATGTGCAGTAAGCATGTCCAGACGCTGAGAGAGGGTGGACCGGGCGCGGAGGAACTCTGCAGTGCTACACAGACACTAGGCCCTGTTGCGGTCTGTGCGGGGGGGCGGGTGTGCGGACGGCAGCTCAGGTTAAGCAGGGGTGACAGAGGGCTCCACCACTGGTTCCGGAATGCCCGTTCCTATGAGGCACCATTTTCAGGAGCGGAGCGGTCACTCACCTATCACCACCTACCACCAGCGTGCAGCTGCATCGAGGAATCAAGTGCAGGACCTGTCCTGTGGTAAGGGCGACTGGCTGGGGGGGTATGTATGTAGTCCCTCTTTTCATCTACTTTTGTGTACCTCTTTTATTGTTCTTATTGGAGTATTAAATACGTGAATTATTAAACTACCTTTAGGTATGTCTTTTGGTATACTTAAAATGGTCATTAGGACATAGAACCGGTTGTTAATTTATTTGAATCCCACCACTGCACGGTAGTGTACACAAATCATCAAGGCGGCACTCGAAATTGCATGGCAAAGCTGGAAGTATCAAAAATCCTCAGTTGGGTAGAACGTCATCTGCCAGCAATATCGGCAGTGTTCATTCCCGGAGTCCTCAACTGGGAAGCGGATTTCCTCAGTCGTCAGTACGTTCACGCTGGAGAGTGGAGAGGCCGCAGCAGAAATGTCTGCACTGGTGTCAGTAGGTGACTGAGGCAGGGATGACTGGGAGATAGTGGGTGACTGAAGCATGTATGACTGGGAGATAGTGGGTGACTGAGGCCGGGGTGACTGGGAGATAGTCAGTGACTAAGGCAGGGGTGATAGGGATATAGTGGATGACTGTGGCAGGGGTGACAGGGACAGTAGGAGACTGAGGCAGGGGTGACAGGGATAGTGGGTGACTGACGCAGGGGTGATAGGGTGACAGTGGGTGACTGAGGCAGAGGTGACAGGGATAGTGGGTGACTGAGGTAGGGGTGATATGGAGATAGTGGTTGACTGAGGCAGGGGTGACAGAGATAGTGGGTGACTAAAGCAGGGGTGACTGGTATAGTGGGTGACTGAGGCAGGGGTCGCAGGTATAGTGGTTAACTGAGGCAGCGGTGACTGGGAGATAGTGGGTAACTGGGGCAGGGGTGACAGGGAAAGTGTGTGACTCAGGCAGGGGAGATAGGGAGATAGTGGGCAGCAGATCACTGCCTTGCTGACAGCAGCACATCCCTGCTTCACTGACAGCAGCACATCCCTGCCTCATTGACAGCAGCACATACCTGCCTCACTTATAGCAGCACATCCCTGCCTCACTGGCAGCAGCAGATCCCTGCCTCACTGGCAGCAGCAGATCACTGCTTCACTGACAGCAGCACATCCCTGCCTCACTGGCAGCAGCAGATCCCTGCCTTACTGACAGCTGTATTCAGACCTGATCTCTGCTGTGCATATTCACACAACAGGAGATCAGGTCTGAAGTGTGTGTGTGTGTGCTGGTGCCGCAGTGCACCGGCACATGCCAGAGATGCGATCAGCATCTCTGCCCAGTGAGCGCCTCTGCCAACACATACTTATCTTGCATATGAGATCTCTTGATCATGAAGATAGTTCTCACAGGGTGAGGTTCATCCATTACATTTTAAAGTAGGAAGGTACAAATTACATATTCAAATTACATATATGTGCTGGATTCAAATGTTTTCCCCCCTTCCTTTCTCAATTGTGCCCATCAGCAGCTATTCTAATGTTGCTGCCAATGGGTGTGACACATTCATTTCTTCTGTGGGGTACACTGGACTCCACAAGGATTCACATTGTGGTGTAGAGTAGGATCTTGATCTGAGGCACCAACAGGCTCAAAGCTTTTGACTGTTCCCAAGATGCTCAGCGCCCCCTGCTCTATAACCTCGCTTCCATGAACAGGGAGCTCAGTTTGTAGTTGGTGCCTTCAGTAGCAGGACACTTAACAGGGGGCTGCCTCAGGCAGCCTATACTTAGCTATTAATTTTGACAAGAAAAGAAGAACTTTTTTTATAAGAATGTACAAGGGCTGCAGCAGGTTAGGTCTAATAGACATCTTTACTGCAGCTCCATCACTCCCAGCGGCGCAGTATACTCCCGTGCCCTGGTTGCTGGGTCACTGCAGCGGAGGCTCCGGTTTCTTCCTAAGGTCAGTCACACACACACCGCCCTCCGGGATCACGAGGCCGCTGATGAAAGGGAGGTAAGGGGCTTCTGTGCCCACACTATACCGTGATCCAGCATGGCTGTAGGGGGCGGGCCGTGTGCGCACTGGCGTGGACACTGATTACTGGGCAGCCGCTCCACTAGCCACCAGGGACAGTTAAGGAGCACAGCTCTGGGGGTTTTTCTCCTATATTAACCCCATTTTGTACTACCTGCAGTGCATTGTGATAGGTAATAGAGCCTGATTCAGGTTGGATTGCAATCACAATAAGCAATCCAACTGCAAAAATTGCTAAGAGCATGCGCCTGCATTTTCTGTGACTGTCAATCGGTGCGGGGGGGGGGGGGGGGTCAGCAACACTCCATTTCAAAGTCGGAGATGGAGCGGTGCGGGGGCAGGGCTTCAACGGAGAAACAGGAGGCGTAGTCAGAGCGGCTGCATGACATCACATGCAGCCGTTGCGATCACAAAAATGGTGGCGGCTTCCTGCGCACACGTACAGTCTGCACCAACAGGAGGCTAACCCATTTTTTATGATCACGCTGAACTGCACTGAGACTGCAATTTCAGCGTGGTCAAGAAGGGAGGCGGCATGCTGGGTGGCCATGCCCTGTGATGGGTGGCCCCAGCATGCGAACCAAAGGATTGCAAATTCTGTTACTTAGCAGAATTTGCAATCCTTACTGAATTAGGCCATTGATTACAAAATTGTAAACAATATTTGAAGTTTTTCTTCAGGGACTAACACAAAAGATGCTTGGGGCTACTAACACATGGGTAAGCCACGTAAAGCTTACCATGGGTCAGTGGCATCACAACGGGGTTGCGGCACACACCCGAGTGTCACCCGCCAAGTGGGGTGACACCAAAGTGCCGGCTCTTCTTCAGTGACAGAATATGGGTGTTTCACTGTGACATTACGTGCAACACCCAGTTCCTGTCACTGTGCAGGAGCCAGCACCACTCACACACTAGTCCCCGGGTACAGCCCCCAACCCCCGGGATACCCGCAGCAACAAAATGGTGATTCAGGCCACGCCCCTACCTATGAGACCATGCCTCCTTTTTACCATTGCGCTGCTTATCTGCGCGCACTGCATTACAATCTCCCTCGCCGCCTCTCTGGGTGTCACCAGTGATAGTGACACCTCTGCCATGCTTGTAGCAGCTGGTCCTAAGATCTACGCCTCCAGCCCTGAGTGTTTTCCCTTGTGACTTGTTGATCATCATAGCGAAGCAGATGCTTACAGAAAACTGCAGGGGTTTAGATTGAAAAGAAAAACATTGACGAACCCATCATTTCAGCGACAGGGTCTGCCACACGACTGACTGAAATGACTGGTTGGTTTGGGCCCCCACCAAAAAAGAATCAATCAATCTCTCCTTGCACAAACTGGCTCTACAGAGGCAAGATGTCCACCTCATCATCCTCCGATTCCTCACCCCTTTCACTGTGTACATCCCCCTCCTCACAGATTATTAATTCGTCCCCACTGGAATCCACCATCTCAGATCCCTGTGTACTTTCTGGAGGCAATTGCTGGTGAATGTCTCCACGGAGGAATTGATTATAATTAATTTTGATGATCATCATCTTCTCCACATTTTCTGGAAGTAACCTTGTACGCCGATTGCTGACAAGGTGAGCGGCCGCACTAAACACTCTTTCGGAGTACACACTGGAGGGAGGGCAATTTAGGTAGAATAAAGCCAGTTTGTGCAAGGGCCTCCAAATTGCCTCTTTTTCTCCACCATTCTTTCAAAGGTGACAGAATCATATGCAGTGACAGTAGACGACATGTCAGTAATCGTTGCCAGGTCCTTCAGTCTGGACCAGATGTCAGCACTCACTCCAGACTGCCCTGCATCACCGCCAGCGGGTGGGCTCGGAATTCTTAGCCTTTTCCTCGCACCCCCAGTTGCGGGAGAATGTGAAGGAGGAGCTGTTGACGGGTCACGTTCCGCTTGACTTGACAATTTTCTCACCAGCAGGTCTTTGAACCTCTGCAGACTTGTGTCTGCCGGAAAGAGAGATACAATGTAGGTTTTAAATCTAGGATCGAGCACGGCGGCCAAAATGTAGTGCTCTGATTTCAACAGATTGAATCCTGGTTAAGCAAATTAAGGGCTCCATCCACAAGTCCCACATGCCTAGTTGAATCGCTCTGTTTTAGCTCCTCCTTCAATGTCTCCAGCTTCTTCTGCAAAAGCCTGATGAGGGGAATGACCTGACTCAGGCTGGCAGTGTCTGAACTGACTTCACGTGTGGAAAGTTCAAAGGGTTGCAGAACCTTGCACAACGTTGAAATCATTCTCCACTGCGCTTGAGTCAGGTGCATTCCCCCTCCTTTGCCTATATCGTGGGCAGATGTATAGGCTTTAATGGCCTTTTGCTGCTCCTCCATCCTCTGAAGCATATAGAGGGTTGAATTCCACCTCGTTACCACCTCTTGCTTCAGATGATGGCAGGGCAGGTTCAGGAATGTTTGGTGGTGCTCCAGTCTTCGGCATGCGGTGGCTGAAGGCAGAAAGTGGCCCGCAATTCTTCGGGCCACCGACAGCATCTCTTGCACGCCCCTGTCGTTTTTTAAATAATTCTGCACCACCAAGTTCAATGTATGTGCAAAACATGGGACGTGCTGGAATTTGCCCAGATGTAATGCACGCACAATATTGGTGGCGTTGTCCGATGTCACAAATCCCCAGGAGAGTTCAATTGGGGTAAGCCATTCTGCGATGATGTTCCTCAGTTTCCGTAAGAGGTTGTCAGCTGTGTGCCTCTTATGGAAAGCGGTGATACAAAGCGTAGCCTGCCTAGGAACGAGTTGGCAATTGCGAGATGCTGCTACTGGTGCCGCCGCTGCTGTTCTTGCTGCGGGAGGCAATACATCTACCCAGTGGGCTGTCACAGTCATATAGTCCTGAGTCTGCCCTGCTCCACTTAACCACAGACAAGTGGACATTGGGTACAACTGCATTTTTTAGGACACTGGTGACTCTTTTTCTGAGGTCTGTGTACATTTTCGGTATCGCCTGCCTAGAGAAATGGAACCTAGAGGGTATTTGGTACCGTGGACACAGTACCTCAATCAAGTCTCTAGTTGCCTCTAAATTAACGATGGATACCGGAACCACGTTTCTCACCACCCAGACCTGAGTTATCCGCTTTGCAGCAGGATGACTGCTGTGATATTTCATCTTCCTCGCAAAGGACTGTTGGACAGTCAATTGCTTACTGGAAGAAGTACAAGTGGTCTTCCGACTTCCCCTCTGGGATGACGATCGACTCCCAGCAGCAACAACAGCAGCGCCAGCAGCAGTAGGCGTTACACTCAAGGATGCATCGGAGGAATCCCAGGCAGGAGAGGACTCGTCAGACTTGCCAGTGACATGGCCTGCAGGACTATTGGCTCTCCTGTCTAAGGAGGAAATTGACACTGAGGGAGTTGGTGGTGTGGTTTGCAGGAGCTTGGTTACAAGAGGAAGGGATTTAGTGGTTAGTGGACTGCTTCCGCTGTCATCCAAAGTTTTTGAACTTGTCACTGACTTATGATGAATGCGCTGCAGGTGACGTATAAGGGAGGATGTTCCGAGGTGGTTAACGTCCTTATCCCTACTTATTACAGCTTGACAAAGGCAACACACGGCTTGACACCTGTTGTCCGCATTTGTGTACAGGATGCATACCTTCATGTCCCCATTTATCCACCTCATCAGGCGTAACTCAGATTTGCGGTACAGGACTGTCATTGCCAATTTCAGACGTTGCTGTTTGGTCTCTCCATGGCCCTGAGAATTTTCACCAAGGTAATGGCGGAAATGATGGTGCTCCTGTGCAAGCAAGGTGTCACAATTATCCCGTACTTGGGCGATCTCATAAAAGCGAGATCAAGAGAGCAGTTGCTGAACAGCGTATCACTTTCACTGAAAGTGTTACAGCAACACGGCTGGATTCTCAATATCCCGAAGTCGCAGTTGATTCCTACTACTCGTCTGTCTTTCTTGGGCATGATTCTGGACACAGACCAGAAGAAGGTTTATCTCCTGATAGAAAAGGCCCAGGAACTCATGACTCTTGTCAGGAACCTATTGAAACCAAAACAGGTGTCAGTGCATCACTGCACTCGAGTCCTGGGAAAGATGGTGGCATCATACGAGGCCATTCCATTCGGCAGGTTCCATGCGAGGACTTTCCAATGGGACCTACTGGACAAGTGGTCCGGGTCACATTTACAGATGCATTGGTTGATCACCCTGTCCCCCAGGGTCAGGGTATCACTCTTGTGGTGGCTGCAGAGTGCTCACCTTCTCGAGGGATGCAGATTCAGCATTCAGGGCTGGATCCTGGTGACCACAGACGCAAGCCTCCAAGGTTGGGGAGCAGTCACACAGGGAAGAAATTTCCAAGGTCTTTGGTCAAGTCAAGAGACTTGTCTTCACATCAACATCCTGGAACTAAGGGCCATATACAATGCCCTACGTCAAGCGGAGACCTTACTTTGCGACCAACCGGTTCTGATCCAGTCAGACAACGTCACCGCAGTGGCTCATGTAAACCGCCAAGGCGGCACAAGAAGCAGAGTGGCGATGGCACAAGCCACCAGAATTCTTCGCTGGGTGGAGAATCACGCAAGCGCACTGTCAGCAGTGTTCATTCCGGGAGTGGACAACTGGGAAGCAGACATCCTCAGCAGACACGACCTACATCCGGGAGAGTGGGGACTTCATCAGGAAGTCTTTGCACAGATTACAAGTCGGTGGGAACTGCCACAGATAGACATGATGCCGTCCCGGCTCAACAAAAAGCTACAGAGGTATTGCGCAAGGTCAAGAGACCCTCAGGCAGTAGCTGTAGACGCCCTAGTGACACCGTGGGTGTTCCGGTCGGTCTATGTATTTCCTCCTCTTCCTCTCATACCCAAGGTGTTGAGGATAATAAGACAAAGAGGAGTGAGAACAATCCTCATTGTTCCAGATTGGCCACGGAGGACCTGGTATCCGGATCTGCAGGAAATGCTCACAGAAGATCTGTGGCCTCTCCCTCTAAGACAGGACCTGTTGCATCAGGGGCCCTGTCTGTTCCAAGACTTACCGCGGCTGCGTTTGACGGCTGAATGCCGGATCCTAGCATTCCGGTTGAGGTCATCCCTACGCTGATAAAGGCTAGGAAGGATGTAACATTAAAACATTACACCGTATATGGCGAAATTATGTTTCTTGGTGTGAGGCCAGGAATGCTCCTACGGAAGAATTCCATCTGGGCCGTTTCCTTCACTTCCTACAAACTGGAGTGAATTTGGGCCTAAAATTAGGCTCTATTAAGGTCCAGATTTCGGCCTTATCCATTTTCTTTCAAAAAGAATTGGCTTCTCTTCCAGAAGTTCAGACTTTTGTAAAAGGAGTGCTGCATATTCAGCCTCCTTTTGTGCCTCCGGTGGCACCTTGGGACCTTAACGTGGTGTTAAGTTTTCTAAAATTACACTGGTTTGAACCACTTAAAACAGTGGAGTTAAAATATCTCACATGGAAGGTGGTCATGTTATTAGCCTTGGCTTCGGCTAGGCGAGTGTCGGAATTAGCGGCTTTGTCACATAAAAGCCCATATTTGGTATTCCATGTGGATAGAGCGGAATTGCAGACCCGTCCTCAATTCCTACCAAAAGTGGTCTCATCTTTTCATATGAACCAACCTATTGTGGTGCCTGTGGCTACGCGTGACTTGGAGGATTCCGAGTTACTTGATGTGGTTAGGGCTTTGAAAATTTACGTGGCCAGGACGGCTAGAGTCAGGAAAACTGAAGCGCTGTTTGTCCTGTATGCAACCAACAAGATTGGTGCCCCTGCTTCAAAGCAGGCTATTGCTCGCCGGATTTGTAACACGATTCAGCAAGCGCATTCTATGGCTGGATTGCAGTTACTGAAATCGGTCAAGGCCCATTCCACGAGGAAAGTGGGCTCTTCTTGGGCGGCTGCCCGAGGGGTCTCGGCACTACAGCTGTGTCAAGCTGCTACTTGGTCGGGTTCACACACCTTTGCAAAATACTATAAGTTTGATACCCTGGCAGAGGAGGAACTCATGTTTGCTCAATCGGTGCTGCAGAGTCATGCGCACTCTCCCGCCCGTTTTGGAGCATTGGTATAATCCCCATGGTCCTTACGGAGTCCCCAGCATCCTCTAGGACGTTAGAGAAAATAAGATTTTAAACCTACTGGTAAATCTTTTTCTCGTAGTCCGTAGAGGATGCTGGGCGCCCGTCCCAAGTGCGGACTACTTCTGCAATACTTGTATATAGTTATTGCTTCAATAAGGGTTATGTTATAGTTGCATCGGTCCTGCACTGATGCTATGTTGTTTTTTCATACTGATAACTGGGTAGTTTATCACAAGTTATACGGTGTGATTGGTGTGGCTGGTATGAATCTTGCCCTGGATTAACAAAATCCTTTCCTCATACTGTCCGTCTCCTCTGGGCACAGTTTCTCTAACTGTGGCATAGAGGGAGGAGCCAGTGCACACCCAGAACTAAAGTCTTTCTTAAAGTGCCCATGTCTCCTGTGGAGCCCGTCTATCCCCATGGTCCTTACGGAGTCCCCAGCATCCTCTACGGACTACGAGAAAAAGATTTACCGGTAGGTTTAAAATCTTATTTTCTACTTTATTCTTTTCTATCCTAGTTTATTACGACCAACTCTCATCCAAGGAGTTTGATATTCTACTACCTGCATGCAATTTAAATTGCTTAAATTGTTTATATGGTTGATTTGTCCTTCACAATCCATAATCTGCAACTTGGATGTACTTGTGTCATTGAAAATCTTATAATAAAAATGTATATACAGATACTCAACCTGTATATTGAAAAAAAAAAAAGTTATAAGACATATGCATTCAATATTTGAAGAAACAAAATAAAATAAAGCTATCTATTGGGTTTCACTAACAAGCACATTGGAAGACTTGACTACTGTTAAAAGACATGCATTACATGGTATAGAGCCACAAACCACAATGTAGTAAAATAAAAACAAACTTACATGTGTATCAAACCTATGTGAGGTTTACATTGATAGTGCAAGATCTTTTGTGCAATGAGTTTACACTAGCATTTAAAACATTCCACATATCCATCCAATCAGCTGTCGGCGGAGACACCACATTCATTTGCTCCCGCTCCTCTCTAATATAGCCTTCTTCCTCAGACATGTCGACACACGTGTACCGACACACTTCACACACAGGGAATGCTTTTTCTGAAGACAGTTTCCCCACAAGGCCCTTTGGAGAGACAGAGAGAGAGTATGCCAGCACCCCCCCCAGCGCTATATAACCCAGGAATAAAACAGTAACTTAATGTTTGCCCAGTAGTGCTGCTGTATGTAATTTGCGAATTATGTGCCCCCCCCCCCCCCCCTCTTTTCAACCCTCTTGTCTAACGTGGTATAAGCAGGGTAGAGTCCGGGGAGCTTCCTCTCAGCGGTGCTGTGGAGAAAAAATGGCGCTGGTGAGTGCTGAGGGAGAAGCCCCGCCCCCTCGGAGGCGGGCTTCTGTCCCGCTTAAACTGTAAAATTGGTGGGGGCTTATACATATATAAAGTGCCCAGCTGTATATATGTTATATTTTTGCGAAAGAGGTTTATATTGCTGCCCAGGGCGCCCCCCCTGCGCCCTGCACCCTTACAGTGACCGGAGTATGTGAGGTGTATGGGAGCAAAGGCGCACAGCTGCAGTGCTGTGCGTTACCTCAGTGAAGATCATGAAGTCTTCTGCCGCCTCTGAAGTCTTCTTTTCTTCTCATACTCACCCGGCTTCTATCTTCCGGCTCTGCGAGGGGGACGGCGGCGCGGCTCTGGGACGGACGGCGAGGGTGAGATCCTGCGTACCAATCCCACTGGAGCTAATGGTGTCCAGTAGCCTAAGAAGCAGGACCTTGCAACTCAGAGAGTAGGGCTGCTTCTCTCCCCTCAGTCCCTCGATGAGGGAGTCTGTTGCTCCCTGAAAATTAAAAACCTAACAAAATACTTTCTGTCAGAAAGCTCAGGAGAGCTCCTGAAAAGCACCCAGTCTCCACTGGTACAGTATCAAACTAAGGTCTGGAGGAGGGGCATAGAGGGAGGAGCCAGTGCACACCCAGAACTAAAGTCTTTCTTAAAGTGCCCATGTCTCCTGCGGAGCCCGTCTATCCCCATGGCCAAACTGAATGGCCTCGTAGGCCGCAACCATCTTCCCCAGCAACTGAATGCATTGATGGATTAACACTCTTGCTGGTTTCAGAATTTGTTTGACCAGACTCTGGATCTCCAGAGCATTTCCACTAGAAGAAAACCTCTTCTGTGTCCAGTATCACTCCCAAAAACAACAACCGCGTCATTGGGACCAACTGCGATTTTGGCAAGTTTAGGAGCCAACCATGTTGTTGAAGAACTGTCAGGGAGAGTAGATGTTTTGCACCAACTGGTCCCTGGATCTCGCCTTTATCAGGAGATCATCCAAGTACGGGATAATTGTGACTCCTTGCTTGCGAAGGAGAACCATCATTTCCGCCATCACCCTGGTGAAAATCCTCGGAGCCGTGGACAGACCAAACGGCAACGTCTGAAATTGGTAATGACAATCCTGAATTGCAAACCTCAGGTAGCTTGATGCAGTGGCTAAATGGGAACATATAAGTAGGCATCCTTTATGTCTACCAAAACCATGAAATCTCCTTTATCCCCCGGACTGGAGATCACTACCCTGAGAGATTCCATCTTGAAATTGAATTTCTTTAGGTAGAAATTAAGGGATTTCAGATTTAAGATTGGTCTGACTGAGCCGTCCGGCTTCGGGACCACGAAGAGGCTTGAATAAAAACCTTCTCCCTGCTGACTAAGGCTGATTTGAACAATCGGTTAGGGGGAACGTCTTGAAACCCCAGTTTGTACCCTTGGGACACTATTTGTAAAGCTCACGAGTCCAGGTCCCAATGAATCCAGAACTGACTGAAGAGTTTTAGACGTGCCCCCCACTGGTGCGGGCTCCTGCAAGAGAGCCCCAGCGTCATGCAGTGGATTTGGCAAAAGCAGAGGACGATCTCTGCTCCTGCGATCTTGAAGAGGCTACAGACCTCTTCCCTCTTTTCCTTCCTCTACCTGCAAAGAAAGGGGAATCTTAACTTCTTGCATATCTATTGGGCCGAAATGACTGCGTCAGATAATGATGCGTCTTCATCCGTTGAGAGGGAACATAGGGCAAGAAGGATGACTTACCTGCGGGAGCTGCCGAGATCAAATTAACTAGGCCGTCGCCAAACAAGGCTTCACCTTCATAGGGAAGAGACTCCCTTTCTTCTTGGAGTCAGCATCAGCATTCCCTTGGTGAATCCACAATGCCCTCCTATCCGAGACTGCCATGAAATTGGCCCGTGAGCACTTGTGCCCGGTGTAGGATTTTTAAATATGTGTAGTTTACTGTATGCAAAGGTTTAAAACCTTTTAGGAACTGAGATCTAAGGTGTATTACATGTAGTTTAAAAAAAACAAAAAAGGTTTATTTTATGGCAGTAGTTTCCAAACTGGGGTTCTTGCACTGGTAGCATAGTTTGGTGGTCCAGGACCAATTAAAATTATTTATACTTTATTAAATTGGCAAAACCATTCCCTCACAACATAACTGAACCTGAGGATGACATGCTATAAACACAATTTACTTAATTTTGTATTTTTTTCTGAATTTCTCAATAAAAAAAACTTTGGCCTAGGGGTGCCGTGAAACAAATTTTGATACTCTAGGGCAGGGGTGTCAAACCCATGGGCCGCATGCCGCCCCCAATGCATCCTTTTGTGGCCCACAGGCCGGGGTCCGACAGGGGTCCTTTTGTGGCCCGATCACCTTGCTTAGAGCGAGGGCAGGAGAGTGCAGCCAGAGTCTTTGCTTTCTATGTGCGGCACCATCTTCCCGAAGAGATCACCGGGAAGATAGTGCCCCTTCCACTGGCTACAGCACAGGTATACTGGGGTGGGGTAGCAAACTGGGGGCCCCAATGGGCCCCTCCAGCAGTCCCTCTACCAAAACACGTCTTTTGGTGGTTTTGCGGTGTTGTTATAACTACATGGTGACGATACTGTAGCACAGAGATTTTCAACCATTTACAACTCACGTCACACAGAATAAGATTTAAATATTGACAAGGCACACTGAAATATAATGGTGATGCATGGTGCAGTATCGTGTCCTAGGATGTCATGTCGCAGCTTCTCCATAGGTAACGCCTGAACAGGCCCAGTGACAGGAGGGACAAAGGGGACACTTGTTCAGGGCTCCAAGTATTAAGAACAGAAATAATGGGGCCACAGTGCCAATATTGCTTTTTAAAGTGTATCCACCAACTGCTCAATTTAAGCAGGAAAACAATTAACAGGCCAACTAAACCCTCCCCCCTCCTTTTACCCCATCACTTTGTCCAGTCCCTGTGGTCCATACTGTATTGCCATTATTATGCATGTTGCTGTGCTGGCCCTTTTCTGAATGTCCCTGCCACCGCCACCGAAGAGCTGGATAGCCCCGTATGAAAACCACCTGCCGGCCTCACTGACGGTCCGAGTCAAAGGCTCCATTTTTTTTTAAAGATCCCTCTGCCAAGTTAAGGGGGGGTTGAGGGGGCCCCAGAGATATCAGTGTACTGGGCCCCGAGATTTCTGTTGCTGGCCCTGACCCTCAGGGGCGTATCTACCCCTTGGCCAGGATGGCACTTGCCAGGGGCACCATCCAGCTGTGCCAACCGTGGCTAAGGGATAGAGTTCTGCAGTCTCGAAAGGGCGCTATGGCAATCAGCGTGGGACTGACCAATTAGACGGTGAGGGAAGGATACTGAAATTGTCCCAACCCTGTTACAGTTTGAAACGCCCCTCAACTGCTGTCCACTGCTTCACTCCTAGCTCTGCCCCTTTGAAATTATTAATCCCTACCCCCCGGTAGGCGGAGTTCTCCAGGCCCATACTCAGGAGTCACCACTGCTGTACATTATGTGCCGGTTGCAGAGGCAGAGCGGGGAACATCAGAGAACGCCACAAATTACACAGTGGGCAAGGAGATGGCTGGAGACAGCTGCACAGCCATGCCTTGCAAGTTCGAGAGAGCTGTTGAATTTCAGCACTTCAAGTCAGAGCCTGCCCCCTGCTGCCCAAGCAGTCCGTGATAGTTAGTGTCGAGGAGGGGGGGATTTGTGCATGTGTGCTATCAGTGTGTGTGTGGGGGGGTGGAGGATGTGTGTGACTGTGAGGGAGCTGTCAGTGTCAGTGGGGAGAGGAGCAGGAGGGAGTTGTCAGTGTGTGGAAGTGATGAGAGTTGTCAGTACTGGGGAAATGTGTGTGTGTGTGTACTAGATTTAGGAGTGTGTGTTTGTGAGAGGTTTCAGTTGGGGAATTAGAGTTCATACAGTAATTAAATGTTTTCATATTGAGAACTACATCTCCCAGCATATAGAGTGTGCTGGGGATGCTAACAAGCTTTATTTAAAAGTTTAAAAAACATTGCTTTTATGACTGCAATGGTTAAAAAGGGAGAGCTATAAATCAATTTATCAGTGAATGATCGCAGTTTGAGCTGTTACATTTTACTGAACCACCTATCCCTCCACACTCACTACCTGTCCTCAGGATACATTTACCATCCCGGCAGACGGTATACCGGCGGTCATTTGACCGATGTTGGAATCCTGACACCACTTGGGAGACTGGTGCCGGCACACAGACAGCCAACATCCCGAAGGCGAGTATTGGAGGGAGGGTTAGGACCGGGGGAGGGGGTGTTAGGGAAGGCACTAGGAGGTGGGGGGGGTTAGTCCTAGCTGCCACCCCCTGAGGGTTAGCCCTATCCGCCACCCCCCCAGAGGATTAGGATTAGGTATCATGTGACTGCTGGAATCCCGAGCGCCGGATGCCATACCCAACCCCCTTTACTTTTTCAGGCATTTCTATCTCTCCTCTCTCTATGGTGTTCCGATTGCCCACTTTCCCTTGTGCTTTTCTCTCTCTCTCTCTCTCCTTTGGTTAGAGCATCAGTTTCTGTAGTCCACTTTATCCTTATTTTCTCTAACGTCCTAAGTGGATGCTGGGGACTCCGTAAGGACCATGGGGAATAGCAGCTCCGCAGGAGACTGGGCACATCTAAAGAAAGCTTTAGGACTAGCTGGTGTGCACTGGCTCCTCCCCCTATGACCCTCCTCCAAGCCTCAGTTAGATTTCTGTGCCCGACGAGAAGGGTGCACACTAGGGGCTCTCCTGAGCTTCTTAGTGAAAGTTTTAGTTTAGGTTTGTTATTTTCAGTGAGACCTGCTGGCAACAGGCTCACTGCATCGAGGGACTAAGGGGAGAAGAAGCGAACTCACCTGCGTGCAGAGTGGATTGGGCTTCTTCAGATGAGCGCCTGAAATTTTTCGGGTTTTGTGTTTTGGTTTTGGGTTCGGTTCCGCGGCCGTGTTTTGGGTTCGAACGCGTTTTGGCAAAACCTCACCGAATTATTTTTGTCGGATTCGGGTGTGTTTTGGATTCGGGTGTTTTTTTCAAAAAACACTAAAAAACAGCTTAAATCATAGAATTTGGGGGTCATTTTGATCCCAAAGTATTATTAACCTCAAAAACCATAATTTACACTCATTTTCAGTCTATTCTGAATACCTCACACCTCACAATATTATTTTTAGTCCTAAAATTTGCACCGAGGTCGCTGTGTGAGTAAGATAAGCGACCCTAGTGGCCGACACAAACACCGGGCCCATCTAGGAGTGGCACTGCAGTGTCACGCAGGATGTCCCTTCCAAAAAACCCTCCCCAAACAGCACATGATGCAAAGAAAAAAAGAGGCGCAATGAGGTAGCTGTGTGAGTAAGATTAGCGACCCTAGTGGCCGACACAAACACCGGGCCCATCTAGGAGTGGCACTGCAGTGTCACGCAGGATGGCCCTTCCAAAAAACCCTCCCCAAACAGCACACGACGCAAAGAAAAAAAGAGGCTTTTTACTGATATTTGGTGTTTTGGATTTGACATGCTCTGTACTATGACATTGGGCATCGGCCTTGGCAGACGACGTTGCTGGCATTTCATCGTCTCGGCCATGACTAGTGGCAGCAGCTTCAGCACGAGGTGGAAGTGGATCTTGATCTTTCCCTAATTTTGGAACCTCAACATTTTTGTTCTCCATATTTTAATAGGCACAACTAAAAGGCACCTCAGGTAAACAATGGAGATGGATGGATTGGATACTAGTATACAATTATGGACGGGCTGCCGAGTGCCGACACAGAGGTAGCCACAGCCGTGAACTACCGCACTGTACTGTGTCTGCTGCTAATATATAGACTGGTTGATAAAGAGATAGTATACTCGTAACTAGTATGTATGTATAAAGAAAGAAAAAAAAACCACGGTTAGGTGGTATATACAATTATGGACGGGCTGCCGAGTGCCGACACAGAGGTAGCCACAGCCGTGAACTACCGCACTGTACTGTGTCTGCTGCTAATATATAGACTGGTTGATAAAGAGATAGTATACTCGTAACTAGTATGTATGTATAAAGAAAGAAAAAAAAACCACGGTTAGGTGGTATATACAATTATGGACGGGCTGCCGAGTGCCGACACAGAGGTAGCCACAGCCGTGAACTACCGCACTGTACTGTGTCTGCTGCTAATATATAGACTGGTTGATAAAGAGATAGTATACTCGTAACTAGTATGTATGTATAAAGAAAGAAAAAAAACCACGGTTAGGTGGTATATACAATTATGGACGGGCTGCCGAGTGCCGACACAGAGGTAGCCACAGCCGTGAACTACCGCACTGTACTGTGTCTGCTGCTAATATATAGACTGGTTGATAAAGAGATAGTATACTCGTAACTAGTATGTATGTATAAAGAAAGAAAAAAAAACCACGGTTAGGTGGTATATACAATTATGGACGGGCTGCCGAGTGCCGACACAGAGGTAGCCACAGCCGTGAACTACCGCACTGTACTGTGTCTGCTGCTAATATATAGACTGGTTGATAAAGAGATAGTATACTCGTAACTAGTATGTATGTATAAAGAAAGAAAAAAAAACCACGGTTAGGTCACTGGTATATACAATTATGGACGGGCTGCCGAGTGCCGACACAGAGGTAGCCACAGCCGTGAACTACCGCACTGTACTGTGTCTGCTGCTAATATAGACTGGTTGATAAAGAGATAGTATACTACTAATATTATATACTGGTGGTCAGGTCACTGGTCACTAGTCACACTGGCAGTGGCACTCCTGCAGCAAAAGTGTGCACTGTTTAATTTTAATATAATATTATGTACTCCTGGCTCCTGCTATAACCTATAACTGGCACTGCAGTAGTGCTCCCCAGTCTCCCCCACAATTATAAGCTGTGTGAGCTGAGCAGTCAGACAGATATATAATATATATAGATGATGCAGCACACTGGCCTGAGCCTGAGCAGTGCACACAGATATGGTATGTATGTGACTGAGTCACTGTGTGATGTGTATCGCTTTTTTCAGGCAGAGAACGGATTATAAATAAAAGTGGTGGTCACTGGTCACTATCAGCAAAACTCTGCACTGTACACTACTGAGTACTCCTAATGCTCCCCAAAATTAGTAAATCAAGTGTCTAAACGGAGAGGACGCCAGCCACGTCCTCTCCCTATCAATCTCAATGCACGTGTGAAAATGGCGGCGACGCGCGGCTCCTTATATAGAATCCGAGTCTCGCGATAGAATCCGAGCCTCGCGAGAATCCGACAGCGTCATGATGACGTTCGGGCGCGCTCGGGTTAACCGAGCAAGGCGGGAAGATCCGAGTCGCTCGGACCCGTGAAAAAAAACATGAAGTTCTGGCGGGTTCGGATTCAGAGAAACCGAACCCGCTCATCTCTAGCTTCTTGGCTACTGGACATTAGCTCCAGAGGGACGATCACAGGTCCAGCCTGGATGGGTCCCGGAGCCGCGCCGCCGGCCCCCTTACAGCGCCAGAAGAGCGAAGAGGTCCGGAAAAATCGGCGGCAGAAGACGTTCCTGTCTTCAATAAGGTAGCGCACAGCACTGCAGCTGTGCGCCATTGCTCTCAGCACACTTCATACTCCGGTCACTGAGGGTGCAGGGCGCTGGGGGGGGCGCCCTGAGACGCAATAAAACACGACAGAAATACCTTACATGGCAAAAAATACATCACATATAGCTCCTGGGCTATATGGATGCATTTAACCCCTGCCAAAATATACAAAAAACCGGGAGATAAGGCCGCCGGAAAGGGGACGGAGCCTATCTCCTCAGCACACTGGCGCCATTTTCCCTCACAGCTCAGTTGGAGGGAAGCTCCCCTGGCTCTCCCCTGCAGTCACTACACTACAGAAAGGGTTAAAAAAGAGAGGGGGGCACTAATTAGGTGCAGTATTAAAACATACAGCAGCTATAAGGGGAAAAACACTTATATAAGGTTATCCCTGTATATATATAGCGCTCTGGTGTGTGCTGGCATACTCTCCCTCTGTCTCCCCAAAGGGCTAGTGGGGTCCTGTCCTCTATCAGAGCATTCCCTGTGTGTGTGCTGTGTGTCGGTATGTTTGTGTCGACATATATGAGGAGAAAAATGATGTTGAGACGGAGCAGAGTGTCTGTAACAGTGATGTCACCCCCTAGGGGGTCGACACCTGAGTGGATGTACTGTTGAAAATTACGTGACAGTGTCAGCTCTATATAAAAACAGTGGTTGACATGAGACAGCCGGCTACTCAGCTTGTGCCTGTCCAGACGTCTCATAGGCCGTCAGGGGCTCTAAAGCGGCCGTTACCTCAGATGGCAGATACAGACGCCGACACGGATACTGACTCCTGTGTCGACGGTGAAGAGACAACCGTGATTTCCAGTAGGGCCACACGTTACATGATTGATACAATGGAAAATGTTTTTATACATTTCTGATAATACGAGTACCACCAAAAAGGGGTATTATGTTCGGTGGGGGAAAAACTACCTGTAGTTTTCCTAAATCTGAAAAATAAAATGAGGTGTGTGATGATGCGTGGGTTTCCCCCCGATAACACTTGATAATTTCTTAAAAAGTATTGGCTGCATACCCTTTCCCGCCAGAGGTTAGGGTGCGTTGGGAAACACCCCCTAGGGGGGATAAGGCGCTCACACGCTTGTAAGAACAAGGGCTCTACCCTCTCATGAGATGGCCGCCCTTAAGGATCCTGCTGATAGAAAGCAGGAGGGTATCCAAAAATTTATTTACACACATACTGGTGTTACACTGCGACCAGCTATCGCCTCAGCCTGGAGGTGCAGTGCTGGGTTGGCATGGTCGGATTCCCTGACTGGAAATATTGATATCCTAGATAAGGATAGTATATTATTGCCTATAGAGCATTTAAAAGATGCATTTCTATATATGCATGATGCACAGCGGAATAATTGCCGACTGGCATCAAGTATAAGTGCGTTGTCCAATTCTACCAGTAAAATGGTCAGGTGATGCGGATTCCAAACGGCATTTGGAAGTATTGCCTTTGAAAGGGGACATTTGGGGTCGGTCCTTTAGACCTGGTGGCCACGGCAACAGCTGGGAAATCCACGTTTGTACCCCAGGTCGCCTCTCAAAATAAGACGCCGTATTATCAGGCGCAGTCCTTTGTTGGCAAGCGGACAAAAGGTTCCTCTTTTCTGCTCGTGACAGATGGAGAGGAAAAAGGCTGCAGAGATCAGCCAGTTCCCAGGAACAGAAACCCTTTCCCGCCTCTGCCAAGCCCTCAGTATGACGCTAGGGCTATACAAGCTCAGGCACGGTGGGGGCCCGTTCTCAATGAATTTCAGTGCGCAGTGGGCTCACTCGCAAGTAGACCCCTGGATCCTTCAGGTAATATCTCAGGGGTACATATTGGAATTCGAGACGTCTCCCCCTCGCCGTTTCCAAAAGTTGGCTTTACTGACAGGGAGGCAGTTTTGGAAGCCATTCACAAGCTGTATTCCCAGCAGGTGATAATCAAGGTACCCCTCCTGCAACAGGGAACGGGGTATTATTCCACACTATTGTGGTACCGAAGCCAGACGGCTCGGTGAGACCGATTCTAAATCTAAAATCTAAAATCTTTGAACACTTACATACAGAGGTTCAAATTCAAGATTGAGTCACTCAGAGTAGTGATTGCGAACCTGGAAGAAGGGGACTACATGATGTCTCGGGACATCAAGGATGCTTACCTTCATGTCAAAATTTACCCTTCTCACCAAGGGTACCTCAGGTTATGGTACAGAACTGTCACTATCAGTTCAGACGCTGCCGTAGGGATGGTCCACGGCACCCCGGGTCTTTACCAAGGTAATGGACGAAATGATATCCCTTCGAAGGAAGGGAATTTTAGTTATCCCTTACTTGGACGATTCCCTGATAAGGGTAAGATCCAGGGAACAGTTGGAGGTCGGTGTAGCACTATCTCAGGTAGTGTTGCGGCAGCACGATTGGATTCTCAATATTCCAAAATCGCAGCTGGTTCCGACGACTTGTCTTCTGTTTCCTAGGGATGATCCTGGACACAGTCCAGAAAAAAGGTGTTTCTCCCGGAAGAGAAAGCCAGGGAGTTATCCGAGCTAATCAGGAACCTCCTAAAACCGAACCAAGTCTCAGTGCATCAATGCACAAGGGTTCTGGGAAAAAATGATGGCTTCATACGAAGCAATCCCATTCGTTAGATTCCACGCAAGAACTTTCCAGTGGAACCTACTGGACAAATGGTCCGGGTCGCATTTTCAGATGCATCAGCGGATAACCCTGTCACCAAGGACAAGGGTATCCATCCTGTGGTGGTTGCAGAGTGCTCATCTTCTAGAGGGCCGCAGATTCGGCATTCAGGACTGGGTCCTGGTGACCACGGATGCCAGCCTGCGAGGCTGGGGAGCAGTCACACAGGGAAGGAATATCCAGGGCTTAGGGTCAAGCCGGGATACATCACTTCACATAAATATCCTGAAGCTAAGGGCCATTTACAATGCTCTAAGCTTAGCAAGACCTCTGCTTCAAGGTCAGCCGGTGTTGATCCAGTCGGACAACATAATGGCAGTCACCCACGTAAACAGACAGGGTGGCACAAGAAGCAGGAGGGCAATGGCAGAAGCTGCAAGGATTCTTCGCTGGGCGGAAAATCATGTGATAGCACTGTCAATAGTATTCATTCCGGGAGTGGACAACTGGGAAGCAGACTTCCTCAGCACGACCTCCACCCGGGAGAGTGGGGACTTCACCCAGAAGTCGTCCACATGATTAAAAAACTCGACAGGTATTGCGCCAGGTCAAGAGACCCTCAGGCAATAGTTGTAGACGCTCTGGTAACACCGTGGGTGTACCAGTCAGTTTACGACCCTCCCCCTTAAGGCGCTCCGGCGCCATCTTTGCGGCACCTATGCTCTTCTAAGGGGGAGAGGTCGACCTACCGGCATCCCTAAGCACCGGCACTCTAATCTAAAATAACTTAGACACGTAGGCAAAGCTTTGGGTAAAATCACTGGCCACAGTTTATTAATATACCACCTTACAAGGTTGCAGGGCATGGACAGAAAGTGGTGGGCAAGGTGGAATGTGTTACCCACTCATTCCATTTTTCCTGGGGCGTGCCCTGCCTACCCAGTAGGCACCGCGGCAACGCCCCCCTTGGGAACCAGCCCCTGTGGTGCATATCACGCTCGCCTGGCGTGCAGCCCACGGGCCCAACCGTCCACGGCTGGAGCCGGGCGTGCGTCCATTCACCGAGGGTGAATCTGCATACCTCAGCTGGCTCCCCCCTTCACCATGCCTTGCGCACCGCTTTTTCCCGCCACACAAGGTTCTCAGACATGCCTGAGCACCGAAGCCCCCACCCTGCAACCCGCCCTACCCCTCTGCCTTCTTGCACTTCCTGCCTCGGGTTATTTTACTTGTCAGTGCCAGTATCTGACAAATGCCTCCTGACCCCCCTGTACCTGCCCTATGTTTTATTTCTGATGTCTTTGTGCGGTACGCCCCTTTGCATTCCTGGCAGCGCTGCACCTCATTTTACGGCTGCACCCCCTATTTTTTTCGGGGCTCCCTCTCAGCCCGCTCCTCTCCAGGCTCCCTGCCAAGGCAACCTGGAGTCATGGTGCACCGTAAACCATTTTGCAGCATGCCCTTACTCTTTTCCCACGATCCTGGTCCCCCCTTATAACCGATTAGGTCCAGGGACTCTCCTAAGGTCGCCTCCCGTAGGTATAGCAATAACCTCCTTTTTCTGCCTGTACCGCTACCGCTAAAGCCCCTTGCAATCATGCCACAGGACCTTTGGTGCGGACCTGTCGCCTGCTATGTAAATATTGCACTCCGCCCGAATGCTGTAATCCTCTACCTAGCATCCCTTTCTAGCTGCTGATATTGCAGCCTCAGTCCCAAGCGATCGAGCACCATATTATGACCTGACAATTGTCCCTGGGCAGCTGGATGTGTCCAGCTACCAACATGGCTGCTGCAGTCACGTGTTGCTCGCCTGTACTCTGCTGTTTTTTGGGAGGGGAGGGGTCAGGGCTTACCCTCCCCGTAGATTGGAACTGGTGCCTTTTCCAGAGTCGCATACTTTTTCCGTATCCTACTGTCCTCTTGAATGGACTTTGTCCTGATCGTGATACTGTGGCACCAACGCTAGCCTTCTAAGCAGTTTGCCTACCGGCGGGGTGATGCACGCTGCTTGTTTACCACCTGCACTCCCCTCACACTCCTGTAGCATAATTGGATATTCCTGTTGGCCATCCTGTGGGCCCATATTCCCATGGCCTCTGCTACTGAGAACACATCTACTATCGCCACATCCTTGGTTAGCTCATTGATTGGCATAATGTAGAAATTATACATTCAAAAAAGGGGTGGGTGGGATTCCCATTACTTGGCACCGCCGCGCTCTCTCCTGCGGGAGTCCAGTTTCCTTACCCGGGATGGGGGGGGGGGGGGGAAGGGGACACACTCCGACTGCCCTGGTTCCCAACCTGCCAGTTCAAGTATTTGATTCACACTGAACTTGATGCTGCTGCGCAGGCGCCCTGCCGCCAGCCCCCTCCTCGCTTGCTGGCACTTGGCTCCCTTGTTCCTCTGTCTGGCTTCGCCATACAAGCTGGCCAGCCTGTGGCCCCTTATGCCGCCAGCCCGCCTGTTGACGGCCACCATCATGCCTCCTTCTCCCGGCCAGCTTCTTGGCCAGATAAACTGCTTTGGCCCCTGCTGGACACTCCCTGATTCCTGCATCTCTGCCAGCTGCCTGTGCTTCAAATGTCACCAAACTGCCAAACCTGACCAGGTGCCCTGGCTGTTTCTGAATGTGCCTTGCACTGTTCCTGACTAAGAAACCGCAGTGATAAATTTCATGCTGTCGCAGCTTATCTCCCTGCCCCCGCCCGGGCCTAACTCACGAGAAATAGCTAGAAGAGGCAAACGGTTCTATCCTCCTAACATCTGATGCTAACATCAATGGTTGCCCCCCATTGGATCCTGCTGCATTTCCATTGACTTCTGCTAACAAAACCAGTAGCACGCTAAATGCGAACCTCAATGGTTACGAACCCTCGGGAACCAGCTGCCTCTATGCATCTCCGCTGCCGGCAGACCGTGGCCCAACACTTCAAAGCAGTTAGTTAGGAAAAACCTTCCTAGCCTCCTATTGTATGCCAACATCGATGCTTTGAACCCTTGGATGCTAAAACTGTCTTGGGCCCTCAGTTTTTCTGGTGCGATAGGCACGCTGAATACCTCCAGCATGACCTGTAGTTCACGCAGCAATTGGCTGCGCTGCAGCTTGTGGCCCTGCCCCCAGGAAATCCTCTAGGTGGTGTGCTATGGCTCTTGACCCTGTGCGCACCTGCCGGTACCACTGCAGGGATGAGTTAAATGCTCTGCAGACAGCACCCGAAATGGCACAGCCCATTGGCAATACATTTTCCCCTGAAAAATTTCTCCACCGCAGCTTTGTCCCATGAGACTGAAGCTCTCCTGATGCAGGGGAAGCAGCCTAAAGGCTGACTCTGCCCTTAGGGCTCCCAATGCCAGGATCCATAACGTGATCGGATCCTGAAATATGATATTTAGAGATGAGCGGGTTCGGTTTCTCTGAATCCGAACCCGCCAGAACTTCATGGTTTTTTTCACGGGTCCGAGCGACTCGGATCTTCCCGCCTTGCTCGGTTAACCCGAGCGCGCCCGAACGTCATCATGACGCTGTCGGATTCTCGCGAGGCTCGGATTCTATCGCGAGACTCGGATTCTATATAAGGAGCCGCGCGTCGCCGCCATTTTCACACGTGCATTGAGATTGATAGGGAGAGGACGTGGCTGGCGTCCTCTCCATTTAGATTATAAGAGACTGAGAGAGATTTACTGGAGCTGACTAGGAGGAGTACTGTTACTGTAGAAGTGTAGAGACTGAGTGGAGAGAGTTTACTAGTGAGGACAGTGCAGTTTACTTTATAATCCGTTCTCTGCCTGAAAAAAGCGATACACAGCACACAGTGACTCAGTCACATACCATATCTGTGTGCACTGCTCAGGCTCAGGCCAGTGTGCTGCATCATCTATTATCTATATATAATATTATATATATCTGTCTGACTGCTCAGCTCACACAGCTTATAATTGTGGGGGAGACTGGGGAGCACTACTGCAGTGCCAGTTATAGGTTATAGCAGGAGCCAGGAGTACATAATATATTATATAGTGAGTGACCACCAGACACACAGTGCAGTTTATTTAATATATCCGTTCTCTGCCTGAAAAAAGCGATACACACAGTGACTCAGTCAGTCACATACCATATCTGTGTGCACTGCTCAGGCTCAGGCCAGTGTGCTGCATCATCTATATATATTATATATCTGTCTGACTGCTCAGCTCACACAGCTTATAATTGTGGGGGAGACTGGGGAGCACTACTGCAGTGCCAGTTATAGGTTATAGCAGGAGCCAGGAGTACATAATATTATATTAAAATTAAACAGTGCACACTTTTGCTGCAGGAGTGCCACTGCCAGTGTGACTAGTGACCAGTGACCTGACCACCAGTATATATAATATTAGTAGTATACTATCTCTTTATCAACCAGTCTATATTAGCAGCAGACACAGTACAGTGCGGTAGTTCACGGCTGTGGCTACCTCTGTGTCGGCACTCGGCAGACCGTCCATAATTGTATATACCACCTAACCGTGGTTTTTTTTTCTTTCTTTATAGTCATACTAGTTACGAGTATACTATCTCTTTATCAACCAGTCTATATTAGCAGCAGACACAGTACAGTGCGGTAGTTCACGGCTGTGGCTACCTCTGTGTCGGCACTCGGCAGCCCGTCCATAATTGTATATACCACCTAACCGTGGTTTTTTTTTCTTTCTTTATACATACATACTAGTTACGAGTATACTATCTCTTTATCAACCAGTCTATATTAGCAGCAGACACAGTACAGTGCGGTAGTTCACGGCTGTGGCTACCTCTGTGTCGGCACTCGGCAGCCCGTCCATAATTGTATATACCACCTAACCGTGTTTTTTTTTTCTTTCTTTATACATACATACTAGTTACGAGTATACTATCTCTTTATCAACCAGTCTATATATTAGCAGCAGACACAGTACAGTGCGGTAGTTCACGGCTGTGGCTACCTCTGTGTCGGCACTCGGCAGCCCGTCCATAATTGTATATACCACCTAACCGTGGTTTTTTTTTCTTTCTTTATACATACATACTAGTTACGAGTATACTATCTCTTTATCAACCAGTCTATATTAGCAGCAGACACAGTACAGTGCGGTAGTTCACGGCTGTGGCTACCTCTGTGTCGGCACTCGGCAGCCCGTCCATAATTGTATATACCACCTAACCGTGGTTTTTTTTTCTTTCTTTATACATACATACTAGTTACGAGTATACTATCTCTTTATCAACCAGTCTATATATTAGCAGCAGACACAGTACAGTGCGGTAGTTCACGGCTGTGGCTACCTCTGTGTCGGCACTCGGCAGCCCGTCCATAATTGTATATACCACCTAACCGTGGTTTTTTTTTCTTTCTTTATACATACATACTAGTTACGAGTATACTATCTCTTTATCAACCAGTCTATATTAGCAGCAGACACAGTACAGTGCGGTAGTTCACGGCTGTGGCTACCTCTGTGTCGGCCCTCGGCAGCCCGTCCATAATTGTATATACCACCTAACCGTGGTTTTTTTTTCTTTCTTTATACATACATACTAGTTACGAGTATACTATCTCTTTATCAACCAGTCTATATATTAGCAGCAGACACAGTACAGTGCGGTAGTTCACGGCTGTGGCTACCTCTGTGTCGGCACTCGGCAGCCCGTCCATAATTGTATATACCAGTGACCTAACCGTGGTTTTTTTTTCTTTCTTTATACATACATACTAGTTACGAGTATACTATCTCTTTATCAACCAGTCTATATATTAGCAGCAGACACAGTACAGTGCGGTAGTTCACGGCTGTGGCTACCTCTGTGTCGGCACTCGGCAGCCCGTCCATAATTGTATATACCACCTAACCGTGGTTTTTTTTTCTTTCTTTATACATACATACTAGTTACGAGTATACCATCTCTTTATCAACCAGTCTATATATTAGCAGCAGACACAGTACAGTGCGGTAGTTCACGGCTGTGGCTACCTCTGTGTCGGCACTCGGCAGCCCGTCCATAATTGTATATACCACCTAACCGTGGTTTTTTTTTCTTTCTTTATACATACATACTAGTTACGAGTATACTATCTCTTTATCAACCAGTCTATATATTAGCAGCAGACACAGTACAGTGCGGTAGTTCACGGCTGTGGCTACCTCTGTGTCGGCACTCGGCAGCCCGTCCATAATTGTATACTAGTATCCAATCCATCCATCTCCATTGTTTACCTGAGGTGCCTTTTAGTTGTGCCTATTAAAATATGGAGAACAAAAATGTTGAGGTTCCAAAATTAGGGAAAGATCAAGATCCACTTCCACCTCGTGCTGAAGCTGCTGCCACTAGTCATGGCCGAGACGATGAAATGCCAGCAACGTCGTCTGCCAAGGCCGATGCCCAATGTCATAGTACAGAGCATGTCAAATCCAAAACACCAAATATCAGTAAAAAAAGGACTCCAAAACCTAAAATAAAATTGTCGGAGGAGAAGCGTAAACTTGCCAATATGCCATTTACCACACGGAGTGGCAAGGAACGGCTGAGGCCCTGGCCTATGTTCATGGCTAGTGGTTCAGCTTCACATGAGGATGGAAGCACTCAGCCTCTCGCTAGAAAAATGAAAAGACTCAAGCTGGCAAAAGCAGCACAGCAAAGAACTGTGCATTCTTCGAAATCCCAAATCCACAAGGAGAGTCCAATTGTGTCGGTTGCGATGCCTGACCTTCCCAACACTGGACGTGAAGAGCATGCGCCTTCCACCATTTGCACGCCCCCTGCAAGTGCTGGAAGGAGCACCCGCAGTCCAGTTCCTGATAGTCAGATTGAAGATGTCAGTGTTGAAGTACACCAGGATGAGGAGGATATGGGTGTTGCTGGCGCTGGGGAGGAAATTGACCAGGAGGATTCTGATGGTGAGGTGGTTTGTTTAAGTCAGGCACCCGGGGAGACACCTGTTGTCCGTGGGAGGAATATGGCCGTTGACATGCCAGGTGAAAATACCAAAAAAATCAGCTCTTCGGTGTGGAGGTATTTCACCAGAAATGCGGACAACAGGTGTCAAGCCGTGTGTTCCCTTTGTCAAACTGTAATAAGTAGGGGTAAGGACGTTAACCACCTCGGAACATCCTCCCTTATACGTCACCTGCAGCGCATTCATAATAAGTCAGTGACAAGTTCAAAAACTTTGGGTGACAGCGGAAGCAGTCCACTGACCAGTAAATCCCTTCCTCTTGTAACCAAGCTCACGCAAACCAACCCACCAACTCCCTCAGTGTCAATTTCCTCCTTCCCCAGGAATGCCAATAGTCCTGCAGGCCATGTCACTGGCAATTCTGACGAGTCCTCTCCTGCCTGGGATTCCTCCGATGCATCCTTGCGTGTAACGCCTACTGCTGCTGGCGCTGCTGTTGTTGCCGCTGGGAGTCGATGGTCATCCCAGAGGGGAAGTCGTAAGCCCACTTGTACTACTTCCAGTAAGCAATTGACTGTTCAACAGTCCTTTGCGAGGAAGATGAAATATCACAGCAGTCATCCTACTGCAAAGCGGATAACTGAGGCCTTGGCATCCTGGGTGGTGAGAAACGTGGTTCCGGTATCCATCATTACTGCAGAGCCAACTAGAGACTTGTTGGAGGTACTGTGTCCCCGGTACCAAATACCATCTAGGTTCCATTTCTCTAGGCAGGCGATACCGAAAATGTACACAGACCTCAGAAAAAGAGTCACCAGTGTCCTAAAAAATGCAGCTGTACCCAATGTCCACTTAACCACGGACATGTGGACAAGTGGAGCAGGGCAGGGTCAGGACTATATGACTGTGACAGCCCACTGGGTAGATGTATGGACTCCCGCCGCAAGAACAGCAGCGGCGGCACCAGTAGCAGCATCTCGCAAACGCCAACTCTTTCCTAGGCAGGCTACGCTTTGTATCACCGGTTTCCAGAATACGCACACAGCTGAAAACCTCTTACGGCAACTGAGGAAGATCATCGCGGAATGGCTTACCCCATTTGGACTCTCCTGTGGATTTGTGGCATCGGACAACGCCAGCAATATTGTGTGTGCATTAAATATGGGCAAATTCCAGCACGTCCCATGTTTTGCACATACCTTGAATTTGGTGGTGCAGAATTTTTTAAAAAACGACAGGGGCGTGCAAGAGATGCTGTCGGTGGCCAGAAAAATTGCTGGACACTTTCGGCGTACAGGCACCACGTACAGAAGACTGGAGCACCACCAAAAACTACTGAACCTGCCCTGCCATCATCTGAAGCAAGAAGTGGTAACGAGGTGGAATTCAACCCTCTATATGCTTCAGAGGTTGGAGGAGCAGCAAAAGGCCATTCAAGCCTATACAATTGAGCACGATATAGGAGGTGGAATGCACCTGTCTCAAGTGCAGTGGAGAATGATTTCAACGTTGTGCAAGGTTCTGATGCCCTTTGAACTTGCCACACGTGAAGTCAGTTCAGACACTGCCAGCCTGAGTCAGGTCATTCCCCTCATCAGGCTTTTGCAGAAGAAGCTGGAGGCATTGAAGAAGGAGCTAAAAGGGAGCGATTCCGCTAGGCATGTGGGACTTGTGGATGCAGCCCTTAATTCGCTTAACAAGGATTCACGGGTGGTCAATCTGTTGAAATCAGAGCACTACATTTTGGCCACCGTGCTCGATCCTAGATTTAAAGCCTACCTTGGATCTCTCTTTCCGGCAGACACAAGTCTGCTGGGGTGCAAAGACCTGCTGGTGACAAAATTGTCAAGTCAAGCGGAACGCGACCTGTCAACATCTCCTCCTTCACATTCTCCCGCAACTGGGGGTGCGAGGAAAAGGCTCAGAATTCCGAGCCCACCCGCTGGCGGTGATGCAGGGCAGTCTGGAGCGACTGCTGATGCTGACATCTGGTCCGGACTGAAGGACCTGACAACGATTACTGACATGTCGTCTACTGTCACTGCATATGATTCTCTCAACATTGATAGAATGGTGGAGGATTATATGAGTGACCGCATCCAAGTAGGCACGTCACACAGTCCGTACTTATACTGGCAGGAAAAAGAGGCAATTTGGAGGCCCTTGCACAAACTGGCTTTATTCTACCTAAGTTGCCCTCCCACAAGTGTGTACTCCGAAAGAGTGTTTAGTGCCGCCGCTCACCTTGTCAGCAATCGGCGTACGAGGTTACATCCAGAAAATGTGGAGAAGATGATGTTCATTAAAATGAATTATAATCAATTCCTCCGCGGAGACATTGACCAGCAGCAATTGCCTCCACAAAGTACACAGGGAGCTGAGATGGTGGATTCCAGTGGGGACGAATTGATAATCTGTGAGGAGGGGGATGTACACGGTGATATATCGGAGGGTGAAGATGAGGTGGACATCTTGCCTCTGTAGAGCCAGTTTGTGCAAGGAGAGATTAATTGCTTCTTTTTTGGGGGGGGGTCCAAACCAACCCGTCATATCAGTCACAGTCGTGTGGCAGACCCTGTCACTGAAATGATGGGTTGGTTAAAGTGTGCATGTCCTGTTTTGTTTATACAACATAAGGGTGGGTGGGAGGGCCCAAGGACAATTCCATCTTGCACCTCTTTTTTCTTTTCTTTTTCTTTGCATCATGTGCTGATTGGGGAGGGTTTTTTGGAAGGGACATCCTGCGTGACACTGCAGTGCCACTCCTAGATGGGCCCGGTGTTTGTGTCGGCCACTAGGGTCGCTAATCTTACTCACACAGTCAGCTACCTCATTGCGCCTCTTTTTTTCTTTGCGTCATGTGCTGTTTGGGGAGGGTTTTTTGGAAGGGACATCCTGCGTGACACTGCAGTGCCACTCCTAGATGGGCCCGGTGTTTGTGTCGGCCACTAGGGTCGCTAATCTTACTCACACAGCTACCTCATTGCGCCTCTTTTTTTCTTTGCGTCATGTGCTGTTTGGGGAGGGTTTTTTGGAAGGGCCATCCTGCGTGACACTGCAGTGCCACTCCTAGATGGGCCCGGTGTTTGTGTCGGCCACTAGGGTCGCTAATCTTACTCACACAGCTACCTCATTGCGCCTCTTTTTTTCTTTGCGTCATGTGCTGTTTGGGGAGGGTTTTTTGGAAGGGACATCCTGCGTGACACTGCAGTGCCACTCCTAGATGGGCCCGGAGTTTGTGTCGGCCACTAGGGTCGCTTATCTTACTCACACAGCGACCTCGGTGCAAATTTTAGGACTAAAAATAATATTGTGAGGTGTGAGGTATTCAGAATAGACTGAAAATGAGTGTAAATTATGGTTTTTGAGGTTAATAATACTTTGGGATCAAAATGACCCCCAAATTCTATGATTTACGCTGTTTTTTAGTGTTTTTTGAAAAAAACACCCGAATCCAAAACACACCCGAATCCGACAAAAAAAATTCGGTGAGGTTTTGCCAAAACGCGTTCGAACCCAAAACACGGCCGCGGAACCGAACCCAAAACCAAAACACAAAACCCGAAAAATTTCAGGCGCTCATCTCTAATGATATTGTGTATATACTGTCTGACATGTAGTATCATGTTATTCCCTATATTGTAAATTACATTTCTTAAACTGCCTGCCAGGCTGTAATTAACATAGAGGACAGTTGTAATTCCCCTTTGCTGGATTGTAAAAGAACAGGATGTTTATTTTTCACCACAGGGGGGGAGCTGTAATGTGGGACAGCTCAAAAAGCCTGATACATGGCTTCCAGACTCTGCCTCTTCCCAGGGGTTATCATCACACCTCACAATAGGAGTATCTGATAAGGCTGCTTCCTGAATGAAAGCCATAAAATTGCTGTAGGACAGACAAGATACCCAATCTCTGAGCTTCAAACACAAATACTTTTGAGTGTGTATAACCGGACAAGCAGGCTCCACACACAGTGTCTTCAATTTCATCCTCCAGTAAGGGGGGGGGGGGGTTCCTTTTGAGTGGCTAACAGGGCATAAGACTGACCTGCTCACCCTGCCTTGTGCTCAGACCATCCTAATAGCCACCTCAACTTGCTGGTACTGCCCTGGGCATAGTTCCTTGCCTAACGCGTCGGTCACCAAAGCCCCTTTGCGGTAGGACAGGTGCTGGTGGTGCGATTTTCTCACGTACAAACCCCAGCTGTCTCCTTACGGGCCTTATGTCCCTGGAGCTACCGTTGGGCGTGCCTCTCTGGTTATAGGTCCCTAAAACCATCCTTGAAGCCCCCCCGCAGAGAATTGACCTCATCATATTTTCACCACACCTTTCCCCTGTGTTCCTTGTACACAGGATACATGAAATTGTTGTATTTTTACATGCTCATGGCTGCCTCTGGGTAAAAACAGTGTCCCTCAGAGGAAAACCAGCCAAACACTGGTAGAACATACAAACTCCACACAGATATAGCTCTGGTCAGGGATTGAACTCACAACTCCCGTGCTGAAAGGAAGCAATGGTACTCTTTATGCCGCTCAGCCAATGCTCATTTGTTTATAGTTGTACTGACTGTGTTCCACCCTTTTGTTTGGCCTTCTCCTTTCCCTCAAACCAGCCTCTATTAATGAACCTATATCTTTGAAAACCCTTTTCCTATCCCTTTTCTGGTTAGTATAGGCAAATGGCCTGCTACTGACCCGGAAGCGCCTCCCACAGGGTGCACGCTTGCACAAAGCCTGCGCCTCGTCCTCATTTGACTCCGCAGGGCCCTGCTCTAGTTCTAAGCCCAGCTGCACCTTCTAGCTATTACAATGCCCCCCCGCAAATTTAACCACAATATTGCTAACATTCTGTACATTCTGCACATTTCCTGGCTTAACAATTACATTATGCAAATTTACTATCATTGTTGATG